>NC_136722.1:15682500-15762500 GCF_936440315.1 Barbus barbus
TATTTATCTTTCGCATGGGCTCTGTAGAGCCTCTAAGCACTTCCTTTAGGAAAACTATAAGTCAAAATGTGGTGTTCAGCTTATCGTGTTGAAGGATACATGATAAAAGATGATAAGGTTTTAAATCTTAAAAAACAATCAGTCTTAAACATCTAGAGTGAGGAGGTGGTGTAGAGTTTTTGGGTCAGATTTAGTAAAGATCGTATACGTATATGTTGTGAAGGTGGAAAAACAAATTTTACAAGCTGGCTGGAATGAGGTTCAAAACAATTTAAAATAAAATAGCATTCCAAGATTCTGTATAATGAGTGAAGAATAAACCGTAACTCCGTCAATATAAATGAAGATGTCATGTTTGGAAGACACAAGGGATTTTGGGCCTGCTAACAAGATTTCTGTTTCAGTTTTAGAAGTTTTCAGACATCCATACTTTGAGATCTTGTAGGCAGGATGTGATGGAAAAGGGAGGATAAACAGAATTGGGCTGGACAGAAAGATGAATTTGTGTATTTTCAGCATAATTACGAAAGTTAAGATGCCTAGTTCACCATGACTCTGAATGATCTGACCAAGAGGAAGCATACAGATTAGAAACAGAATTGGACCAAGAACAGATCCTTGAGGTGCACCACAGGAAAGTGACAGAGCAAGATTAATGATGTTAATGTTAATGAACTGTTGCTTGTCCGAGAGAGAGCCACTGAAAGGCAGTGCCAATGATACTGACAGAACATAGACAAGATATGAGTTCTAAATGCATCTATGGACATTTTCAATGATGGAAAGAATTATCCAGAGTCTTCCTTTCCTTCCATCCTCTGTGTTCTCATTCTGGGAAAATCCTTGCATAAACCTCACTGGCCTTTGAAGTGAAGCAGACGCAGGCAGCAGGTTGACAGGACACCTGACCATCAGGCCTGACTGGGTCCATATGGCTATATCTACTTTCTGTATGTCAAAAAACAGCACGTTTCTTCAGACCCAAACAGGCAGGCAAAGTATGACTCAGATGTACGGCTTTGCTTGAGATTGAGAGGATGAGAATCCTCTGGGCAGCCAAAGACTTTGAGGCTTCCAGCTTGCTGATTAATTTGTGACAGGAAGTCTGTCTAAGTGCCCTGTGTGCAATGCTTTTAATTTATATGTTAATCTGAATTTAGAGCATAGCAGGTATTTCCAGCATGGCTTCGTTCCATAGTCTATCCATTCCGTTACAGAAACAATTTATAAACATGTTTGGTAATGCAAAGCCTTTGGGGATGTATTTTTTTTTTAGGGGACAGGTGATTTATTTTGCTTAAAATATCTCTTTCCGTACCTCAGCCCTAAAAGGTGAAGGAAAAAATTATTTATTTTCTATATCATTGCTAAATTAAAGAATGAAAAATTGTAGCACACATCCTGAATTGGGATACAGCAGATTTCACAGCTAAAATAAAATAAAATAAAATAGAAAAAAAGAAAAGAAAAAATGAAAGAATAATATCTATATATCTGTATCTGCTGTATATACATATAGTACGCAATGGTCAGTCTTCAATACTTTGCATGACTAGAGCAAATGAAATGTCTAGAGCAAAACCAATGCTGTTTCCTGTCACAACAGTCTGGGCATATTAAAATACTAAAGAAATTAAGCCATCTAATATTCAAACATCCCTCCAGTGTTCATTGTTCTCTAAATAATAAAAGAAAATAATTAATAAATCCACAGCAAGAATTTCAGATGAGTTTTCTCTTTGAAACAGATCACTAGACAAGCAAGTTTGGGCTTTCTGTACTTATAATTAAAAGAAAATGTCACTCCTGCTAACATCAAAACCAATTTGAACTTTGGTTCAAATGGGTTTAGGTGCAGGATCCCCATTACTCATCATGTTATAAAAGAGTCTGAAACTGGTAATTAATTATTACAGCATGCATATAAGTATAGGGAGAATCGATGACTGATCTGTAAAATTCCTATAATAAAACTCAAACGGAAAAAAAGGCATATCAAAGCCGCCAGAAGTTCTTACCTGTGACCAGTTCTCTGACTTCCACATCAGAAGTCTTACGCAGCAGGCGGACCAGTGCGGGAATCCCACCGCAATTCTTCAGAGTGATTTTATTATCATCATTGGCTTTGCCGTAAACAAGGTTCCTCAGGGCACCACAGGCACTTCTGTGTACTTCAGCCATTCTGTGATCCAACAGGTCCACCAACAACTGAATACCGCCCTGCCTCCGTATCTGAGAGAAACAGACAGATAGAGGGTGATGGGTGATGTGCATTTTCATATTTTAAGACATGGGTAATGTGGGTAAACAATAAAATCTATATAAAAGGCATCTAAAAAGTAGCAAAATGACCAGGTAAAATGTTTTCAAGTCAGTTTGTAACATAAGAACAATGTTCAAATAAATTCATTTTTGTTCACTCAAGGCACCAGTGAGCTGAAAAGGGCTTTGAAAATTCATTCATATTCACATTTTGAACTTGAACTTCTGATTTGAATGCAACTTCAATCGATCTAATCAAGAATTATTGGTCAGTGAGAACATGGCAGCCTTGGCCTCAACTCATGGGAAAACATTTGAAATGCTGACCTTTCCCTTCTGACATTCAGTAGTGCTGTCTCATATAAATGAAAAAAAAAAAAAAAAAAGTCTGAATTCAGTGTTAAGTCACACCAAAACAGCTTAGTGTCAGCCCATGAGATCATTTGGAGGATAAATGAACAAATAGGAGGCACTGAATCCATAACAGTGTATTTGAAAAATCAATACTTAAGGGAGCCGGAGAATGAATCACTCTTCAGACAGCTAAACAGACTGAGAGGTGTGAGTAAATCTTTATCAACAGAGCTTTGCTGTTCTACACTAAAGTCAATTAAAGCCAGCCAAGTTCATTAGAGGATCTGAGAACACACTACAAAAAGCTGTATGTTACTGAACGCTATGAAAAAACTATAAAGCTATAAAAATAAAAGCTAATTTTAAGTATGAAATATTTACCCTATATACTCTAATAGTATAATGTATATTTAAGAAACAACAACACTGTTTCCTATACAATGAAAGTGGTTGATGATTTTTACTGGCAAGCTGCATAAAGTAAAAAGCCACCATAAAAGTAGTGGTGAAAAATAACATCATACAGGTTTGGAATAACGTAGGAGCGAATAAAACATTAGTCAATTTAAAAAGAAATCACAATATCTTCCTTGAATATTATTTGGCGGCTTAATTTGTTGTATTTTGATCCCTTACAGACTAATACACACGGCAAACCAAAAACGTTTTGAACGATTTGACATAAAACCAGCAGGGCTAAATTATTCAAAATTAGTCACACCTGTGTCTATCTGCAGATCATCAAGTGATTGCACTATGAATTTCCAACTTCCTGTCCCGCTGCCAACTGGCACACACATTACCCTGCTGCATTAGCTGTAGATGAGTGCAGGAGCAGCCCTGGCAGATGTGCTTCTGAACAGTGCGTCACTACAGATCAACGCTCCGGCTTCACATCACCACTCACTCCAATGGAGATTACAAACCCGTTTCTTTGTGTGGCTTTGTCTGAAGGTGAGAAGTGATCTAGTAGTCCATTCCATGAGGGTACTTCTCATCCTGTTTCTTCTTGTTTTCGGGTTGTACCGCATGTACAGCATGAATATTCAAACCACACCTGACAGGAAAACCAAGGCACGGCTCATCCCGAGAGGCAGACAGACATGTGCGTCACAGCACAAAAGCCTTCATTTCATTCATGCGGTGAGATTCACACTTCTGAGAACGCAGCCCCAGTACACAAAACATTATATAGAGGAAACACAATTAATTATCGTGATCGCAGCATGTTTGGAAGCAACAGATGTTTGGAAGCAACAAACAACAGAGGATAAAAGCAGGAACTGGGGATGTTTCTGGCAAGTTCGATCAAGAAGATGAGCAAAAGCTGTGCAGGGGAACCAATGGTGGCCACTTTGTTGTGCTTTTTATGTGAACTCTGAGCAGCTAAGAAATTAGTTGAGTGTTAACATCATCCTGAAGCAGAGGAGACGCTGAGATATTCAATTAGAGGCATGAGCGGACAGGATGGAAGTGCTTGCTCTTGACTCTAGAGCGCACGTGCAAATGGATATTGACAGATTAGATTTTCCTTCCAAAAGGGCTGATAAAGCTGAACTTTAGCCAGAGGCGGGCTGCACAAGAGACGGACCTGGGGAGCTTTGCTGGAGCCACCTGCTATAAATAGTGGCCAGCTGAGGACAAGAAAGAGCTGCCTTTGCACTTGGCCAGTAGTTCAGCAGGAAGACCATAAACATCAGAGCTTAGGCTGTCTGGATGAAATGCTGGGCTAATCAGTATTCTCCTCACCTCTGCTGCAGGAGATACTGCTCTGTCATCTGATAGCCGTTCTCCTTTCCCATCCCAGTCTGCTTTGGTGTGTGCACTAGTTCCTGTCTGGCTAAAGTTCATTTACATCTATCTTTAAAAATGTCTATATGAAACTGCTTTTACAACCCGTTTGACTTCCGTAATACGATGTATTTCGAGAAAATGACGTTCGGATGGCCAATTAAGTTGGGTGAGAACAGGATACTGCAATAAAATACTCTATTTCATGCGCTATTTTAAAAACACTGTTACTGAATCTACAACACAAAACATACAACGACAGTCCAATTCATGAACAAATGACTCCTATGAGCAGGTACTTTTTAGTAAATCAAAACTATACAGAGTGATCAGTCCACTTGATTCCTGAATAAATGAGTCGTTTTTTTTTGTGAATCTAAACTATACAGTGCGAACAGTCCAAATAATTACTAAACAAATGATTTTTTAATGAGTCAGTTCTTTTCATTGAATTAAAACCATACAGTGCGACCAGTCCAACATATTCATGAATGATTCTTTGAGGCGGTTCTTTTTCAGCAAATCAAATGATCAAACAAATAATTCTTATGAGCAAGTACTTTTTTAGTGATTCGAAAATATTAATGCTGTCAAACGATTAATCGCATCCAAAATAAAAGTTTTTGTTTACATAATATATGTGTGTACTGTGCGAATATTTAAGATCAATTTTATATTTCTATTTATATAATGTGAACAACATATTTTGGATGGAATTAATCACGATTAATCATTTGACAGCACTAATATTTTTGAATATATACTTACTAACTATACTTGTTAATCAATCAGTACACCGATTTAAATATCTCAAGCCTAAAAGAGATTATTCACCTAAAAATTTAAATTTTGTCATAATATACTTGCTCTCATTTTGTTCCAAACCTGTATGACTGTCTTTCATCTGTGGAACATAAAAGATATTCCGTTTCTGAATGTATATTATCATACTCTACATCAATGTCAATAGTAACAAAAACTGTTTGATTATCAACATTCTTAAATATACCTTATTTTGTGTTTTGCAACACAATGGTGAGTAAAGGATGACAGAATTTTCATTTCTGGATGAACTATCCCTTTACAATATAACATTGCAAGTATATGTGTTTGAGCTGGTAAAAAGAGCCATCTCACAAGAGACATTTGTTCGGAATTGGTTGGACTGGTCATGCTGTATGGGTTTGATACGCTAAAAAGCCCTCAAATAAATCACTCGTTGTAGTCAGACTGGTATATTATGCAAAAAAGTAAGGGGAAAAAAAAGAGAAAAAAGCCATTACCAGACCAAAAACCATTGTGATGTTGACTGGTGTCGTTTTTTCACTATCCACTCCATAATGTGAAAGCATTTATATATGTATGTTTAGGAAAAAGGAAAATAACTTGTTCAGGGCATCGGCACCATCTGCTTTAGTACTGTCACATATAATTAACTGTACTGCTTTACCAAGCAAGCACACACACATACACACAGACACAACACACACACCCACCCACCGGGTCTGGTACCACCACAATGTGCATCATATAGATACCTTCAACTATATTTTCCATAACTCATCTGTTGCACTCTTTCTGCAGTCCTTGTGATGTCTTTTCAGATGGACAAACTGACACTGGAGGTTCAGTCCCACTCCAGACAAAAAATAAAGACAAAATGATCGGGTTTGGACATAAACTGCAGCTGGTACTGTATCGGGGTCAAACTCTTGAAAAAAAAAACTGGACCTAACTGAGAATGAAGCTACAGAAACATTGAAGACACTGTAGAAAACCTTGGGATGTAATGATTTACAAATGTGGAATACATTGTACCAACACAGGCTTGTTGCATAATACAATGAGTTGCATAATGTACTGGATCTGTTAAGTCCATGAACTTTGTTTGACCTTTTTAGAGACTTCAGATATGATGACTGTGGGATGAAATAGAGCAGTAGTTCTCAACTGGTTGGTCATGACCTAAAAGTTGGCTGCAGTTCTGTTCTGATTGGGTCACGAACTGGAGGGAAGAATAAATGCTAAATACAGTGTAAAAAGCTAAATAAATAGACTCACATACTTTTAAAAGGAATAAGAAACATCTTAGTTTATTGTTAACACTCACGTTTAGTTAATAGATGCGTATCCAATCAAAATCTAAATTATTTTGGTGCAAATTCATAACTTTGCAGAAGCAAATGGACAGATTGGGTGTTCATCAGGTCTTTCCCCATTCAATATCAATATAACTATTTTATTGTTGTTTAAAATATTCTTTTTAATGTATCACCAATTAAATTGTGAAATGCAATCAATAAAGAAATATAATGATTGCAATAATATTATTGTACTGTAAAATAATAAAAAAATGTATTTAACAACAACAACAACAAAAATTTAAAATAATAAAAAATACAATGTTAACCATGTTCTTTAAATCCAAACATTAAACCATAATGCTTTTATTTGGTCAGAAAACTGCAGGGAGATCTTAAAGATTGTCTTTTGTTGGCAACAGATTTATAAACGACTGTAATTACAAATTTGGGAAGGTGGTTTGGCATATGTTGCTTTTTTTAAAATGCACTTTATAACTAGTTGTACATGGAGAGGAAAAAAAAAACAGTTGAGAAACAACAATGAAAATTATATGCCAATTTTTTATTTCCAAGACAAAAACGTGGCAAACCATAGAGAAGCTGAATATATAGGCCCAAATCTAATCAATTAAGCTATGATGGAACATTGCTCCAAATATTTTATGAGAACAACATGAAACAAGTTCATTTCGGTGTGTGGTGAAATTGATGAACAGGCAGATCAAAAAAAGCAGGGGGATTCATTTAGTGTCTTTTCTTAATAAATAAGACATTTTTCAGATGGAGAAAAATGCTGGTTTGAAGTGGAGCTCATCGCTGGATAAACTAATTTGGCTCTCACTCTTTGTGTGTTTTTTTTTTCATTAAATATCATTTAAAAGTTTGTCGGCTAGCTCGTCTCTCCCTCTCCCTGTTGCTGTTTTGTTCCCGCCAAATTTAATTTCCTTGTCCTCCAAGCCTCTGGGATACAATTATAGAGCTGCTGTGTGGAGAACGGCTGTCAATATGCAGCTTTCCATGTATTGTTTGGCTGTGCTATTAGTGCTTAATTACTGGTGCAATCCAAGGCACTCTTCATAATTGTGAAAACTTACTGCTGGGAGATCTACCATTAGAGACCTGGCATCAAAATTCAATAAAGGGGTGAATTATTTGTCAATGGTACACATATCAATAAAAATATTTCAGTAGGTATTCAACAACAAGAGTTTTCCCAAGATAACACAAAATTTGTGCCAAAACCCAGCATTCAGATCCCACTTTCAACACTAATTACTTTCTACAAGACCACAAAAAAAGCTTTCTGAACAGTTTTTGCCTACAAATGTGCCTTGGTAAGCAGGTAAATGATCATTACCAGTGATAAAAAATTATATTTACCTCAGCTTTAATCTTGTTGTCTCCAAAGCATAGGTGTTGCAGATATGCCGCTGCGTTGGACTGAACTGAGGGAAACTGGTGCTGCAACATCTGAATGACTTCAGGTAATTCAGGATCTCGCCAACCGAATTCCCTACGGAAAAAGAGAGAGTAGGAGAGTGAGTTTCACAGTTCTGTTGTACAGTAGGTGGTGAAATAGGACTTATACTGTACGTTGCAGGCTGGCAGACCTGCACCATTACCGAGAACATCTCTAACACACAGAGGTTAAAGTGAAATAAATGTCTTTCCAGAAACTGTTACAGGGAAAATGGTTTCCATTATTGTGTTATTACTCTGAAACAGTGGGCTCAGAGAAGTGGTAGGAGTTTACGATTGTGAATGCCTGTGTGTGTAAGCGTTTCTCTCAGTGAGAACAACTAGATTTGATCATTTTCACTGATGATGAGGAAGTTTGACAGAAATATTGGTTGTATTCTGAGGGTTTTGTGTTTCTGATGATCTACAGAACCCTGCTGCAGGAATTCTTCCCTTACCACATAGAAACCATGCAGCAAATATCATAAAAAAAGTGTATATAAACACAAATTTTACATAATGTCTAAACACATCTTACACAAATTGATCATTTTTTCACAGTTTAAATGGGTCTTTATACTTACATTGTCACAAAAATATATAAAATTATTAGATATACTATGTAAACTGTCTATATACAGTATATTGTAACATGCAAATGTCTCGGTTACGTACGTAACCATCGTTCCCTGATGGAGGGAACAGAGACATTATGTCGTGACGACATTAGGGGATTTACCTGGGAGCCCCGATCACCTCTGATAAGAGAAAACGCCAATGAAATTGGCTAGTGGATTTTGCATACCTGAGCCACTTCCCGTGCATACGGGTATAAAAGGGCGACAGGTGCATCCACTCATCAGGTTTTCCGCTGAGGAGCCGAGAACATGTCCCTGGCAACCAGCGATGATTCAGGATTGTGGCATGGGGACATAACGTCCATTTCTCTTATCAGAGGTGATCGGGGCTCCCAAGTAAATCCCCTAATGTCGTCACGACATAACTCGTTGTGACCGACAGATAGGGAACACAAAGGATCACAAAGACTTGGTTGGACCATTTAGCAACCACCAAACACCCTAGCAACCACATAGCAACAGCCTGGCAACAACACAAGATTCATTATTTCAGTTTTGCATGGCAAGACACACTCAGACGGTGTAAAAGTCTAGTTCACATTCCTCGAGTTAACACATACAAACACCTGCATGCCTGTCATGCCCATTCTTTTGTTTTTGTGAAGAATTACAGAATATTTTTCCACCTCAGAGTCCATCACAGAGCGTGTCAGGCTTTGATAAATAAAGGCCCTAAACAAATGCCTTTTATCTAAGCGAGATTGCATTTGATAGAGATAAAAAGAACCACAGGAGGGATTCTGGAGGTTGCCGGTGTCTTAAGCCCTTAACCTGAGGGCCGGCACCGCTTGAGGGCAGCTGGTCTCTCCCGGCTCTGCAAACAGACCGATAAGCATCAGCCTGCCAGCAGTTAGGGGCCCATTCCTCCTGAGGATCGATCTTCCTGCCCACTAGCCCGTAATCAAAATGAAAACGATCAGCTGATAAGATAAGCATTGTGCTTTTTGATTAATTCAAACTTAGCAGGGATTCTCAGTTCAAATGAAATGCCAGTCATGTGGCATATAAGGTCGGGGAGGGTGCGTGCAGGTTTCACAGGCGCTGTACTAAACACTATAAAATGGGGCCAGTTGACACCATCAAAATAGTTTCTTTTCCTTCTCCCCCATCGATGTGCAGGAACTTCACAGGCAGTGTGACAGAACTGGGGCAGAAGAAAGAAGTTTTCTATGTGTGTATATATGTGCATTTCAGTGCGTTTAACAGAGAGGAAAGATCAGAAGTAGCACAACGCAATCCATTGCATGATCATACAACCACGCTTGTGTGCAGACAGCACACACGCATGCAGAGAACAGTCAACCCGACTAGTGTTCTAGATCTTCACAAGCGTCAGAGTCAGTTTACATCAGAATCAAACAGTGCTTTCATGCACAATCAAAGGCTATCAAACATCAGCTTATGAGAAAAACCCAAAGGTTTACGTATGAATGATAATAATAACCAAAACCAAGGCAACAAGTAAACTTCTTTTCATGTTGAGTCTTGAGTTAAATCATTTATAACCTTTTCTCTGACTTTGAGTCGATTTCAAAAAGATTTGTAATTTCAGAGGTGTTGAGTATCGATACTCAGTTTCCACTCAAAGGATACATGAAATGTTCAGGAAGTATTCCTCTAATCTAAACTACTATATCCCAAAGAAGCCTTAACAGCAGTGACTGATATTTAGTGCTGCGTAAACTGTTAATATTTTTCCCATATGCTGCAAGTCGACTGCAAAAAGAGCTGATCTCTCTTTGGAATCATTTAATGTTTAAATTCTCAAGATATTATTGATATTATGAAATCATATTTCCCTTTCATTCTATATTTTATTAATTCTTGTTTTGCGTTCCTAGCTAATTAAATCTGGAAAACCTTAAGCTTACATCAGACTCTTTGACAACCAGCAATTTTTCACTCTGTCGATGCTTCTTGAGAATTGTTTACTCTTGCTTAGAACAAAACTGACAATTATTTACATCCCTTAATTACTTTTGAACACTCAGATGTGTGCTTGAGAATGAGACTTTTCACCAGCGACAACTGATTATATTTTCATTAATACTTTTTGAGAATTGCTAACTCGTTTACAACCAATATAAATCTCTTAATCGAACAATAATGATCAATGCTGAAATATCTTAATTGCCTTGAATGCACAGCTGTGTACCACTGTACCAGATATATGCTAAACAACACTATAAGCCATATAGACATAACAGTATGACTTTCTGTAAAGCTGCTTTGACACGTTGTCTACTGTAAAAACCGCTATTAAAATAAATTTGACTTGAAATCTGACCAATTCCACTTAAACTAAGTTAAATAGGCAGAAACACACAATCAAATTGGTAAAACGAAGTAAAATTCAAGTAAAAACAGAAAACTGTCAGGGAACTGTTGTGTGTCTGTCATGTGTTCCTGCCCCTTGTGCCCATATTTGGTTTGTTTCCTGTCCTTGTCATATGTAATCATCAGTTAATTCTTGTCTAGCCGTGTTCGTCTCATTTACCTGTGTATATTAGTCCTGCCTGTTGAGTTTCGTGCTGTCTGGTCTACTCGTTATCCCCGGTGTTGGATGTCTGTGTCTTACCCTGCCCTGCCTTGCCTTGCCTTGCCTTGCCTTGCCTTGCCTTGATGTCAGTAAAATGTGTTATTTGAGTTTATATCCTCGTCTGCGTGTTCCTGGTTCCTCCCTCGTGTGTGCACCGTGACAGAAGACCAGACCTAAACAGTAAGCGGCGCCCCTTCACCTTGTTTTGTTTTCCGTTTTTGAAAAGTTTTTTGTTTGTTCCTGTTTTGTTTGTCCCTCGCGGCATGGAAGTCGCCACTCGACATCCCGCTTTAGCCCACTGCAAGTCGGCGTGGGAGTTCGGCAGGATTACCGCGAGTGCCGCGAGTCCGCTGGCCGCGAGCCCTGCAGTCTGACGATCGCGGGAGAAGTTCGCCGTTGTCCGCGGCTCATCCAACCCGCCGATCGCGGGAGACATCCGCCGCTGTCCGCGGCTCCCAACCTCGCCGCTCACACCGAGCCCGCCGTTCGCGGGAGTTCACGCCGCCGTCCGCGGCACACCGAGCCCGCCGTTCGCGGGAGTTCACGCCGCCGTCCGCGGCACACCGAGCCCACCGTTCGCGGGAGATCACGCCGCTATCTGCGGTTCACCCAAGTCCGCCGTCCGTGGGGAAAGCCAACCCACCGTCGGCGGCTTCACCGAGCCCGCCGTTCGCGGGAGATCAACGCTGCCGTCCGCGGGGAAAGCCAACCCGCCGTCGGCGGCTCCCCCTGTTCACGCCGCCGTCCGCGGCTCCCCTGTGCACGCCGCCGGTCCGCCTCTGACTCAATGCCCGCCGGTCCGCCTCTGACTCAATGCCCGCCGGTCCGCCGCTGACTCAAGCCCACCGGATTGCCGCTGACTCAAGCCTGCCGGTCGCCGATACCCTCTCCGTGGATCAAGTCCACATGTCACGGCCAGGAGAGCCGTGTTTGTGTTCGTTGTGCCCACAGGAACATTTTAAACTTACCTTGTCGTGTCATGTCTTGTCCATGGAGACTCGTCTGGGGCAGGCGGCTCCTTGAGTTGTGGCCATGGAGGCCAGTCGCAGCCGCTTGCCCCCCCTGTCGCAGAAGTGGAGGAGGTCGCTGAGGGACCCTGTGAGGGCCCCTGACTCCTCGTCATGCCCAGAGGAAGACTCAGCTTCCTAGCCAGCCCAGGAGGGCTTCTAGTTCCTGTGGGATGTCCTGTCGTGTTTGTCTGACCCTGGAGGGTTTCTGTCGTGTCTTGTACTGTTTTGTCTGTCTGGCCCCGGAGGGCTCCTGATACCCCCTGGATTCCCCATGGAAATTTTGGGGGGGGGTAGTAGAGCTCTGGGTGGAGTGGGTGGGCCGAAGAAGGATGCCATGGCCACAGTTACCACCTGCCATGGCCTCCTGAGCTCCCTGCTCCGCCATGGGTCCTGTCTGTCTGTTCCGCTCTGGAGGTCCCCGTCCTGTGGTCCGTGTCTGTCCTGAGAGGCCTCCAGAGCGCCCACCCCCCCTCCCCGATGGAACTGTTAAGGCTCGGGACGAGCCTTTCGGGAGGGGGGAGTTATGTCAGGGAACTGTTGTGTGTCTGTCATGTGTTCCTGCCCCTTGTGCCCATATTTGGTTTGTTTCCTGTCCTTGTCATATGTAATCATCAGTTAATTCTTGTCTAGCCGTGTTCGTCTCATTTACCTGTGTATATTAGTCCTGCCTGTTGAGTTTCGTGCTGTCTGGTCTACTCGTTATCCCCGGTGTTGGATGTCTGTGTCTTACCCTGCCCTGCCTTGCCTTGCCTTGCCTTGCCTTGCCTTGATGTCAGTAAAATGTGTTATTTGAGTTTATATCCTCGTCTGCGTGTTCCTGGTTCCTCCCTCGTGTGTGCACCGTGACAAAAACAAAGATAATATCCAAATCAAAAATGATCAGTTCAAAACTGTCGTTATCCCCGCCCACTGTAAAATTTGATTGGTCCAAAACCCACTTCTCTCAATGTATAAAGATAAATGAATATATATTAGTTCTAAAAATTATGGAAAATATATTGATTTAACTTGTTCAACGTTAAAAGAATTTCAGCGTACTTCTACTAGCAATTATATAGTTTTATATATGTATAGACATACAGATAGTTATAGATATATACAGACATATTGTCTGTAACAATAAAAATAACAATACATTACAAATTCCTGCTTTTCATAACCTTACATTAATCAATACACATCTTCTGACTGACAGTGATAGAATGGTGTCGTGCAGCAATTTCACATTCACTGTGGACAGAAAAACAATTGTATTGCACCGTGTCTGAATTAAACATAATCGTCTAAATGCTTGCACATAAACGCACCCAATCAGACTGCAACACATGCAATGCTTCAGTGATTGGGGAAACACAAATTCATCAGCTTTCTCGCAGAAGCAAACTCACAAATAAATGGGCATCAGAGTGGCAGAGACGACACGAGAAGTCTTCAAAACAAAACCAGCTTCTCTTTCCCTGTTCAAACAATCCGTATCACCACAAAACTGCTCCAGGTAACAGCTGCCCGACTGCAGGACTGTACAATGAGCGTCCTCCACCCATCAAAACTGGAGAGTGATGGGTCCACCCAAGACGACTGCTGGCAAGGCACTGGGCAGTGGCTAATGCAAGCGGACAGGCGTTGTCATGGCCTCCATCCAACGGCCTGCAGCCTCCCCTGGCCAGAGGATTATTTTTAGCAGATGTTAATAATGGACTCTCAGACATAATCATTGTGGCCGTGTAAGCGAGAGGTGCTGTAAAGTGAAACTGTCCCTGTGATTCCTTTAATGGCATTAAGTAAAATAACAGGCACCGGCAACATTATCATGCATTTAAAGCCATTAATACAAGTACTTAAAGCTGCCATAGTGAATAAAGCTGATTTAATCTCGCGTCAGTTTGCGGTCGGACTCGGAGTTCATTGTCAAAGCTGATTTATCCCACTTCAATCAATACCTCCGTCTGATTGTCTTACAACTACACCAGTCCCAAAAGGCAAAGGAGCAGTAAATAACCGGCACAGACACATTAACTGAAGCGTAATGAAGTCTGCCGCAATAATTCAGAGAGTTTTGTTGCTCACACCGATGAATTTCGAGAAAGAGGTACAGCGACAGATACACAGTACATATAGAGTCAAAGGGATGGTTCAGGGCAGTGAGGCGATATCCACCTACACGAGTCATGCACTGCTCTACTCTAATTTCACCCTCACAACTCATGACATATTTGCATAAACTATGATGGGAACACATTTACAGTTTTTTTACATTTTTAATGTTTTTGAAAGAAGTCTCAAAATGAATTTATTCATCAAAAACAAAAAAGTAAATATAGTAAAACATAAATGGTAAAATAAATAGTAAAATATTATTGCATTTATAACAACTGTTTTCAATTTTTTTTATTTAACAAAATCTATTTAAAAATGTATATCCCAACAGCTGATAAAATATGAAGTACAACCTTTTTTTAGTCGGTCAGTCAAATAGATATAATCAAGAAGACTACCATCAATTCATCTTAAACTCAAGCGTATCATCTCCATCTAACAATACAGAAATATTAAACTATTTAAACTATTTAAATCACAAAACATGTGAATTAGTTAGATAGGATGAGTTGTATATCACCTACTTAATAATCATGAATCACTGCTGAACCAGACACAAGTCAATGAGTTTTTAATAAGATAAGAGTCCAACTACATTCCACAGATGGCCTGATTTATTGATAAGCTTGAAGCTAAAGAAATGATATGATGATCCATTGATGCCCTCTGAAATAGGGAAAAATCTCTCCTGGGTAATGATCAAATTTCTTCTCAAGACCGAGGGGTGGAATTTGATTTTAAATGAGGCAATTAACAGGGTAGAGTTCCTTAGAGAGTCACCAGACTCCATCACAGTGGCACAACGGAAAGGAATGAGAGAGATGGTCATGCTGGGTAATGGTGCTGAAAAAACATCTTTCCTATGTTTAATACATGAATGTGACATATTTGCAGCTCTCAGAGGAACACAGAAGCCTGTATATGGGTGTATCCATATATACGCACAGTATATTTAATTCAATTTTTGTATTATATTACAAACTGTAACAATTTGCAACTATCAGAAATGTAGTGAATAATTACTGGCGTACTAAGAAATTTAAAACAAATTATAAATCTATATACATTATCAGTCAAAAGTTTAGAATAATTAAGATTTTCGAAATAAGTATCTTGTTTTTCAAAACAATTTTAAGTTGTAAAAATATTTGACAATATTACAGGTTTTACTGTCATTTTAATCAAATAAATGCATAGATATAATGCATAGGACATTCATATTACTGGATTAATCTTTAGGATAATCACCAGATTAATTACTCAAGTTTACCTCACAATAAAAATTACACTGATGCCATCAGCTACTTTAAAATAAATGGATACACAACCAAACAAAAGAGATCTCCGCCCTCTTCATCAGCCTGCCTGCTTCATGATGGCAAAACGCTGTCAGGTTCATTAGGCTATGATCTTGAATTAACCCAGAGGCCCCCAACAATCTTCCTATTCTAATCAGGATGATAGTGACACAATTAAAGAGTCAAACTCCTTGTCAGTAATTTAATTAAGCCGGGTGCTATGCCATGTTGCATACTATGTGCTGCTACCCAGGGGATATGACTTTAATAAATCCCTGCCTGGATGACTGGTGATGGAAGCTGAAGTTGTAGACTCTAAAGACCTGTGTGTCTTTGCTCGCTCGGCTGTAACCGGCAACAAATACGTTGACATAACAGGTCCAAACTCCACTTCACACCATCAAACCTGAAATAATTAGGCTGCACAAAGACGAGCGGAACATAGGCCCGTTAAGAAGTCGTTACACCCTTTGTCACACAATTATTACTAATGTGACATCACATCAAAAGGAGATGACACACCGCAAAATGAGTCCTTGGTTGCCTTTAAAAGGCGAGATGTTTGAAGCAACAGTGCGACTGAGTTTCTGAACTGCCGATGCTCATTACCAGGCCTGCCACAGCAGAATTCCTGCATGAAATGCAACGGATTTCCACAAAATTCCAATAGCTGTCATTCACAACATCAGCTCAACCTTACTTGCATTTATTTATTTTTATTTATTTATTTATGCATTTAGCAGACGCTTTTATCCAAAGCGACTTACATTGCATTCAAGTTACAGTTTTTACATTTGATCAGCTCTTGCATGTTTGCTCGTTTCATTCAACATGGTTGACATCATTTTAGACACACCTGTTCTATCTTTATTATTATTATTATTATTGTCTACATTTCAGTATAATACTACAGCCATCGAATCTATGAAATGGAAGAATATGTAAGTATGGGAATTATTTAACAACCAATAAATGTCATACAAATCAAAACTCTCTTACTTTAAAGTAGCCAGGCTCCAATTAGAACACACCGATACATGCATTCTGGGATACACTTCCAACAGTATGGAAGAAGTTCCTGCTGGGTTAGCTGTTTTTTTCCCTTCATAACTCTGCTCAACTGAAAACAGATTATATATATATATATATATATATATATATATATATGATCAGAGGTGGGTAGTAACGAGTTACATTTACTTCGTTACATTTACTTGAGTAAATTTTTTGAGTAACTAATACTTTTAGAGTATATTTAAAATTGGGTACTTTTACTCTTACTCAAGTACATTTTTAGTGAAAAAACGGTACTTTTACTTAGTTACTGTGGGTGACGCTCCTCTCGTTACTTTATCTTAATGCAATACGTAAAAATGCTTCAATTTATTCCAAACGCCGCGCCGTCTACCTTTCTCTGGGCAACGAGCGATGTCCGTTCGCGAATGATTCATTCTTTTGAGTCAATTCTGTTCGAAGGCTCGATCAAACCAGTTGGCAAACTGAATCGGTTCGCGAATCAGTTTGAATGATTCGTTCAGTTCCCTGCCGCACGCGCTGAGTCTCTGAAGCGGTTCTCACTCAGATAACAGAGAGTTTAAGAACATCAAGAGCGTTGAAGACGTGGCTTTGGATCTACAGTCAGTTGAAAGCAAATCTGCAAAGGCTATGGTTTGCTAGCTATGAAGATCTTCATTAGATGAACACCGCGTGTGCTGTCGGTTCCACAGGTATAGCTTCGTTTACAGTACACGAACCACTATGACATTACCAGTTTGTTGTAAATGTACCTTACATTAAATACAATCTAGAATTAATTCATTAAATAAGTTACTAAGCTTTGCTTATAAAAACTTTTTATAAGTTATAAGTTTTTTTTTTTTGCTTATACACAATTAATATTGATATTTTCACAATATTTACGCTTGCAGAAATAAAAGCTACATTTGTTTACATTTTGCGGAACCGACGGAAGAAGATCCGTCATATGCATTTATTTCGTTATGTTCAGATGTTCTGTAGCGGTCATTTGAGGAGATTTCTCTCTTCTCCGCTTCAGAGGTTATATACATACAAAATACATAATTAATAATTAATGAATATACTTAATAACAGAATTAATATACTTTAAAATATAATTTAATTCAGTGATACAAATCTGAATTTTTATCAGCTGTTACTCCAGTTTTCAGAGTCATATGATCTTTCAGAAATCATTCTAATATATTGATTTATTATCAGTGTTGTTGAAAAAAAACAGCATATGCTAGTTTGGTATGTTTTGAAGCTGTGATGCTGGTTTATGCTGGTCTTTTGCTGGTTTATGCTGGTCCTTAGCTGGTCATGTGCTGGTCTTAAGCTGGTCAGACCATTTTAGGACCAGCTTAAACCAGCATCCCATGCTTCAAAACATACCTATACCAGCATATGCTGTTTTTTTCAACTGGGTTTTGCTGCTTTTTTTGGAACCTGTGACATTTTGTTCACAATTCTTTTATGAATAGAAAGCTGAAAAGAACAGCATTGATAATAAATCAAGATATTGGAATGATTTCTGAAGGATTATGTCACACTGAAGACTGGCTTAAAGGCTGATAAAAATTCATTTGCATCACTGAAATAAATTACATTAAAAAAACATCTTTTGAACGGCAGTTGTGTGTGTGTGTGTATATATATATATAAATTTTATCTAAATATCTATACATCTAAATAAAAATAGACTATATTCAGTATATGATCCAAAGTAACTAGTAACTAACTACTTGAGTAGTTTTTTTATCCGATACTTTTTTACTCTTACTCAAGTAACTATTCAGACTATTACTTTTACTTTTACTTGAGTAAATATTTCTACAAGTACTTTTACGTTTACTTGAGTACAGTTTTTGGGTACTCTACCCACCTCTGTATATGATAAATAAATAAGTAGTTTAATTTAGGCTATATGTTTCATATATATTTTATACATTACCATTCAAAAGTTTGGGCTCATAATTATTTATTTATTTTTTCAGGTTTTTGAGAAAAGTGTTATGCTCACCAAGGCTGCATCTATTTGATCAAATATACAGAAAAATATACATCTGTATGATCAAAGATACAGTAAAACATTTTTATTATTTTTAAATAATATTACAATAAAAAATAACAATTTTCTATAAAACAATATTTTAAAACGTAATGTATTCTTGTTATTGCAAAGATGAATTTTCAGATTTTTTGAAACATGATTTGATGCTCAAGAAACATTTCTTGTTATTATGAATATTAAAAAAAAGTTTTGCTATTTACTATTTTGTGGAAACAATGATACATGTTTTGATTCTCAGCATTTATTTGAAAAATAAATAATTTGTATCATTATAAAATATATCACTGTCACTTCTGATGAATTTAATGCATGTTTGTTGAATACAATTATTGTTTTTCCCAAAAAATGAAAAATAAATAAATAAATGAGTTAAAAATAAACACAGATCAATAGAAAATTCAAAAAATAAATTATTTGTAAAAGACATAATTTTACAAATCACAAGAAACTTCTGCTGGTGATTTACTAACTACGTGCAAATTAAAGAACACAGACACAACATCTCATTTACATATCGACCATCGCAATATAAGCGCAGTACAAATTAGCGTAGTCGCAAATAACGAATAAACAAATAAAGGAGCCACAATACGTTGAAAAGAACCGGAGACCAAAAAAAAATTAAGGTTTGCAAGAAATTTAAGATAAACCTGGTATTGTGTGACTTCTAGTTGGGGGTTCCAAGACGTCTTTTATTTCCTGAAGCAAATTAAAAATAACTTGGCTAGGCAAACGATATGTTTGGACAATGTGGTGTTCTTGCTTTCTAAATAAATTAATACATGTGGAAAAAAATCCTCTCCCTACTACCACGCGCTCTCTGTTCAAGTGCATTCATTTCAAGCGCAAAATAGTTTAAGACATGCTTTATTTGGTCGTTAAATAATGTATACCAGTAATTTGAGGAGCGCAAACGTTAGTAAATCATTTGAATACTCTCTTCCCATAAATTTTGCGTCTGAAAGGGAAACTCCTTGAAATGCATATTGAATAAGTTCAGGTGCAAAAATAACTGTATCCACGCCTTTTCAGCACTAATTCTTCACTGCACATCTTTAGTAAAACCTGACAATACTATTTCAATGCCAAAAGACGGTTTGCGCTGACGCAAGCTGTTAGTAAAACTGGCCCAAAGTCTCTGAGATATGAGAGACATATATTCAGTTAACTATGTCCACACTTTTGGCTGAAACCGGATTCATATTTCCATAATCAAAAACATTCCACTGAATTCTGTCATTTTTGCCCCATAATCAGCACTGAAAATGTAAAAAGTGTGAAGTGTGTGTCTGCTAATAACCTTGATATGCTGCAAGACTGAGCAATGTCATGACAAAGCAATAGATACATATGTTCCTCTGTACCCTTAACAGGGCAACTTTTAAATAGGATAACATTTGAGGATACACATTTAGAGGTCAGGCTGCATCTGGCATGAAACATTAAATGAATGTCTGTGAAAGCCTGAGATGGACGATCTCTGGGGTCTCTGGAGCGTCAGATCTACTCCATCAGTCGCAGCTCAACAATACTGATGAAAATGATCATATCAGGGAGTAAGTGACAGAGGAATGCCATATCCTGAATCTCTGAAGATTGCCTCCATGGTGGATGGGTTTGTTAGGATGTTCTGGAAGTTGCGTCGGGGTACGAATCTCTCTGACTCATGTGATGAAAGATGACAGTCGTCCTTGGGACGCTTCCCTTAGAGGCTCTAAGGTCAGACCGCATCCAAGGACATACGTGTCAATTATGGAGGAAACAAAGAGTGGGACAGGAACGTGTGCACCAGTGGAAACATGGCGTGGGCGGTCAGTTGATATGAAGCAAAGCCTATTTATACAGAGAAAACATCAAGTGACAATGTGAAAACGCACGCATCCAGAGGTGATGAGAGGACGCCGTTAGCCCAGTTATATAGTGCTCATCAGACACTGGATCCAATTAAAAATGGATTTGCACTGATGAGTGTAGGAGTTGATATCTGAATAGGTGGTACAGGTCAGGTTCAACTAATTATTCTAACATATACACAGACACATTCACAAATGATGGAATACGCCTCTACTGCTTATTTGCTCATCTAGCGCTGTCAGCTGTTTACATCAAGTCCTTAGTCACCAAATGGGAAGACTAATGTGTGTCACAATCTCATGAGTAGAAACGTTGTGTTTTCAAAAAACCCAACAAACACAAAACGTTGTGTTTTCAAAAAAACGTTGTGCAGAACTAATTCTGCCCTGCATGCGTTATTTGTTGTGTGCCGGTGCACGTGTAATATAATTTTACAGAGTTCTGCATGCAGGGCAGAATTAGGCAAATATCCTCTAATCATAAAGATACAAAAAAGGGCAATTAAATTCTGGAAACATCTGAAACTCAGTGACCCCCAATCATATCATTATAAAGCCCTGCAATACCAAGAGATAAGCAAAGAAAACAACCCCTTCCCTCAGCTGATCCAGAGCTTTAGTCCTGAAGCTTCACTAACATCTACTGATGCTCTGAATCACAACATCAGAATCAATCAGATTACTGCTCAAATTAAACAGTTACATCACTCATTGGCAAACCCAAACACAACAACAGAGTAAAATGCAATGCTATTCGGCCCTAAAGAGAGAGTACAGTATGGCAGAGTATCTGTACACAGTGTAAGACGCTGAGAAGCACATTGACCAGATACAGACTCAGTGGACACAAGCTGATGATAGAGACGGGCAGACACAGAAAAACATGTGTTCACACTGTGATCTGAATCAGACGGAAACAGAACTGCACTTCCTAACAGAATGCTCCAAATACACTGATATACGGACAGTGTTCTTTGATAAAATACAACAGATCCATCCAACATTTAAAACTCTTTCAAACCAGGAGAAACTACCCTATCTGTTAGGAGAACACAAGAACTGCTGTGTGTTTGCTGCTCAATATGTGTCTGCCTGTCACCATAGAAGAGAAAACACTCAATCTGCCCTGATCTGATGTTTCCAGCACATCTATATTACATTAAACCATATTACTATATTATATTACTTAGATGTACATTTTGCCTCTGTAAATCTGTCTAATCCCTTATTTTATTTTTTATTTCTAGTTGATATACTTACATTAGTAATTAATTTTGTACTACATGCTAAATACTTTTATACATTATTATTATTACAATTATTATTATTCTTTTTCTTTCTGTTAATACATATATGCACTCTTTGTAAGCAGCCCAGCTGCAATTGCTTTGGCAATTCAAATGTATAGTTTTTGTCATGCCAATAAAGCACATTTGAATTGAACTGAGATATATACATACACACATTTTATAACAAAACATTTTTATTTAGCAGATATTACTACAGTTTAAAATAACTGTTTTCTATTTTAATATATTTTAAAGTGTAATTTATTCCTGTAATGGCAAAGATGATTTTTCAGATTTTTTTTTTAATTTGATTTGATGCTCAAAACTTTCTTGTTATTATGAAATGTAAAAAAAGTTTGATATTTAAAATTGTGGAAACAATGATCCATTTTTTGATTCTCTGATGAATTTGAAAATGAAATGTTTTGTAACATTATAAATGTTATTACTGTCACTTCTGATCAATTTATTGCATCTTTGTTGAATACAATTATTAAATTCTTTCCAAAAAAATAATAAAATGAATAAATAACCGCAGATCAATAGAAAATTCAAAAGAACAGCATTTATTTGTAAAATAAATCATTTGTAACATTATAAATAATACTACTGTCACTTCTGATCTGGTCTGATATTCCATTTGATAACTTTTTTCTGTGTACTGAAATAAATAAATATATAAATATATATATATATATATATATATATATATATATATATACATACAGATACATTTGATAACAAAAAAAAACATAACTAAAAGTTAATATTTCTTATTTAGAAGATATAATAATAATAATAATAATAGTATTTTAAAAAATACAAATATATAATTATAATTATTTGAGAGCTATACAAATATAAAATATGAAATTTTTTGTAATAGAAATTCTATACAATTTCAGTATATAAGTAAATATAATATTTAATGCGTATTATTATTCTGTATTAAATATATATTTTTAGATATATTGAATATACTATATTAAACAAATTTTCTTATATAGTGAAGTGAAGTGACATTCAGCCAAGTATGGTGACCCATACTCGGAATTCGTGCTCTGCATTTAACCCATCCAACGTGCACACACACAGCAGTGAACACACACACACCGTGAACATACACCCGGAGCAGTGGGCAGCCATTTTATGCTGCAGCGCCCGGGGAGCAGTTGAGGGTTCGGTGCCTTGCTCAAGTGCACCTCAGTCGTGGTATTGAGGGTGGAGAGAGCGCTGGACATTCACCTACAAACATTCACCCCCACCTACAATCCCTGCCGGCCGGAGACTCGAACCCGCAACCTTTGGATTACGAGTCCGACTCTCTAACCATTAGGCCACGACTTCCCACATATAGAAGATAGTAATAATAATAATAATAATAATGTGTACCAAATTTCTTTAAAAAATAACAAATAAACAATTTATTTATGAATTAAGTAAATGTTATTTTACATTTTATACAAAATTCTGTGCAAAATTTAGAAACTTTCAAAACATACGTACTAAATGTCATTTTTTCTTTTTAGAAATAATCTTGAATAATTAACAACATTTCTTTATTTTGATGGTCAGTACACTTAGACCATCAGCCACTCTGCTGTATCAATATCAGCATGTGCATCAGATATTAAATAACTCGCATCATAAAACCACTAATCCATACCTAAATATATACAAACACTTTCATCTGAGCAGATCTGATGCGACAAGAAAGCTGAAATGTTCTCTGCAAGAGATCAGGTGAAGTCTATAAACGTCCATTTCCAATATAGATCCTTGCTAAAAGTGGCCAGTGGGAATGGATTTTGTAGCTCTCGTGAGATCTGAAGGTGGCTTAAAGCTGCAATGCCATCTATTTGTCCTAGCATGCATCCAGAGAGTAAGCAGAGCTGAAAATAATCCCATCCAATAAATCTCTATTAGTTGATTAGTTGAAAAAGACAATGTCCTATCAGAATCAGAATCAGAATGAGCTTTATTGGTCAGGTATGTTTACACATACAAGGAATTTGTTGTAGTGACAGAAGCTCCTCAGTGCAACAGAAAGACAGCAACAGGACAGGACACAGATAATAAAAGAATAATATACAAATATCCAAATAGGCAATGTACGAAGCAGCAAAAACAGAATATATAATATAGACAACTATGTATGTACAGGTCAAGTATGTGCAAATTAGAAATGAGAAAATAAAGATAAAATAAGTGAGTGTGGTGAATGGATAATGTATTATAGTTGTGTGTTCCACGTTTATTGTTGAGTGTTCATGAGATTGCCTGAGGGAAGAAACTTTTTCTGTGTCTGGACGTTCTGGTGCTCAGGGCTCTGTAGCGTCGACCAGACGGTAACAGTTCAAAGAGGGAGTGTGCTGGATGTGAGGGAATTTTAGCCAGAGGGATTTTACCAGCCCTTTTGCTCACTCTGGCTAAGTACAGTTCCTGGAGAGTGGGGAGGGTCGTTTTTTAAAAACGACAATAAAAATCGTTCAAGTCGTTGTTGATTCTCCAGAGTGCTGGGAGATGGTGTCTTGTAACTAGAGATATTCTTCACGCCTTTCCACACTGAAGCAGGATCACTGGAAGATATTTTTTTCCTTAGCTTGTCAGAATAATTCCTCTTTGCCACTCTGTCTGAGTTTTGCAGTGAACCACGGTTTGTCATTGTTGTAGATTAGATGAGTCCTGTTAAGAATACACATATCCTCACAGAAACTGATATAATATCTTACAGTCTCTGTGAGCTCGTCCAGATCGATGGCAGCAGCTTCAAAAACAGTCCAATCAGTGAGAGAGAAACAGGCTTGTAAGTCCCGCTCTGTTTCATTAGTCCATCTTTTAACAGTTCTTAATACAGGCTTTGCAGATTTAAGTTTCTGCCTGTAGGTCGGAATAAGATGAATCAAACAGAGATCAGAGAGTCCTAAAGCTGCTCGTGGAACCGAGTGATATGCGTCCTTTATTGTTGTGTAACAGTGATCCAATATATTACTGTCTCTGGTGGGACATGTGATGTGCTGTCTGTATTTTTCGCAGTTCGCGGGAGAGATTGCTTTATTAAAGTCCCCGAGAATGATTAAAACAGAGTCCGGGTGTTGTTGCTCACTCTCTGTGATCATATCAGCGAGTTTCTGTAAAGCTGTCCTCACGTGCACTTGCGGTGGAATGTATACACGAGAATGAACGAGCAGAACTCCCGTGGCGAATAGAACGGCTTGTAGTTAATGAAGAGCGTTTCTAGATCTGAACAGCACATCTTCTTTAACACTGTTACATCTGTGCACCACCTCTTGTTGATGTAAAAGCACGTCCCGCCACCGCGCGATTTCCCCGTTGATTCCACGTCGCGATCTGCTCTGATCAGCGTGAAATTAGGCAGATGAATCGCGCTGTCTGGTATGTCGCCATTTAGCCAGGCTTCCGTGAAACACAGGGCAGCAGAGTTAGAAAAATCCGTGTTTGTCCAGGAGAGCAGAAGGAGTTCATCTGTTTTGTTGGGTAGAGAGCGGAGATTTGTCAGATGGATGCAAGGCAACGACGTTCGAAATCTGCGCTGTCGAAGCTTCACGAGCGCGCCGGCTCTCTTCCCCCGCCTGCGCCTCCTGTAGCGTTTGACCAGAGCTACGGCTCCGCCAACTACAATGTCCAGCAAAACGTCCGAAAAATCTAAATCCGTGGTGTATTCTGCCGAATGTTCAGCAGGTCATCCCTGGTAAAACGAATAAAATCGTATTCGAAAAACCAAAAAAACAGTACAAACACTGGAGAGCAACGCACAATAGCTGCCATCAGCGGTGCCATCTTGGTTTTGTCCTATGGAGCTATTTCAGGTCTTTTCTATAAATAAAACCCCTAAAAACACAAATTATCACTGCACCGAATAAAGTCTCACCTTCCTCCAGGCATATTGTGCCAGACCACAACCTGTCAGAAAACACGTCAGAAACCATCTTCTCCAAGCTTGCTGCATCATCTGGCGCCATACTTACTACAGCCTCAGATAAACAGCACGTCTAAAGCAAAGAAAGTGTGTTAATGAAGGGCAGAAGGCCTTGTAGACCATCACATCCTATCACTAAGGTTGGATCTGATTCCACAATTCCACAAGAGCACACATCTCACGTCACCCGAGGAAACATGCGATATCTGGTAACGTAACGGTTGTGATTTGTGAATCTGCCAGCTAAAACTTCTCTCTCTACCTTTCTTTGCAGTCTTTCATCGAGCCGCCAAGGTACAAAAGAGAACAAATGTGCTCATTCACTGTAACAACATGAGAAAAGAAAAGAAAAATCTCCCTGGTGGGAAAAAAACACAGATTATGGCTCTAAACGGTGGATATTGGTCAGGGATTCGACGGAAAGTCTTTTATGGCCATTTGAATCTTCAATGAAACATTTCCACAGCTGTACCAACACAAAACATGCATGAGATCGGCGCTACGGTGTGAACAATTGTACCAGGGACAGAGAAGCTTCCAGAAACTCCTAAACAGATAATGCTGGGGAAAGTGTGAAAGGAAAAAATGAATGCTGCCTCTCAAGATGAGTGATTCATAAACACTCATCCTGAATAAACACTAAGACAAAAGGTAGATGACAAACAGAGAGCGAGTGAGTAAGAGAGGGATAAGGGGATGTTTAATTCATGATTCCACCTCTTCGGAATGCAAAGCAAACATAGATAAAGAAAAACTTAAACATTCTCCACAAGTTCTCTCTGATGTCCTAAAAGATTAGCTAGCAAAACTTCTAAATCAACATAAGGCTTTGCACACTACGCTTAACCCCTGGTTTAATGCTTCTTTTAACCCCTGAATAAAGGCCATGTTTCACGCTAGTCATTCTGAAATAGGGTTAGCACCACTTTTAACCCTGCACTGTTTTAGCCTAGAATGCAACAGCAAGAGACAGTCAATTACTGTCTTAAAGTTTTGTCTTGCTTTTGTTGTAAGTTTCTAAAGACAGAAGGTCAGTTAACAATGTTTTTGTACAAAGTATTTGTGAACAGTGTATTTGAACACTGCAACATGGAAGAAAAAAGTAACCCAGGATTACGTTAAACCAGGCTTTAAAATGACACACGGTTAACAATCTCATGTATGAAAAGTGGAAATCAACCAATACACAAATTCTAGTCAACAAGCAGGTAATTATTTTTGTGCTATGGCTGATATTAAAATTATATTCTATTTTCTCTACATACACTACTGTTCAAACTTTTGGGCTCAGAGCAAGTGCTCTGAGCCCAAAAGTACTCTGAGCCCAAAAATAACTACTTTTATTCAGCAACGACGCATTAAATTGATCAAAAGTGTCAGAAATGACTTTTTTTTAAGTTATGGTTGTCTGTTTCAAATAAATGCTGTTCTTTTGAAATTTATATGTCAAAAAATCCAAATCCAAAAATTAGAAACTAGCACGGTTTTATTAAGCAGCACAACTGTTTTCAACATTGATAATAGTAAATGTTTATTAAGCACCAAATCAGCATATTAGAATAGTTTTTGAAGTTTCATGTGACACTGAAGACTGGAGTAATGTCTGCTGAAAACACAGACTTGGTGAGCATAAGGGATTTACTTCATTTAAAAAAATTAAAATAAAACAAATTAAATGAAATAAATAAATAAAAATCTTACAATTAAAAAAAAAGAAAAACCTTGCCAACTACAAACCTTTAAATTGTAGTGTAAATTAAAAATAAAATGCTGAAAAGTAAATTTAGGGATCACGACATTATAATGTATAGAGTATGAAAAAATATTCACCGATTTCAGCCTATAACTAGTGTCACATCAATTTATTATAGTGACCCCAACTAACCAAATAAAAAGAACCACCAGATCACCAGAACATTGTAGGTAAGTATATAAACAAAACCAGGATAACCGACTATGACAAAAAAAATCTTCCTACTGAACAAAAGGAAGGCTTAACAGAGGATACCCAAAGTTCTTTCCTGTGCATCAGCGTGTAAAGCTTTTCCAACAGCAGCCTGTTCTTGCTCTGCTCTTCAGTAAAGTGCACACAATTGCAAGAAAAGAGGTAACGCTTCTGGGGACACCATAAGTGATGCCATATTAAATTTTTACTGCCTTGGTCCATTTAGAGTTCAATCTATTTCCAGAGACAGCAAGAGGGAGTAAAGGCCACAGCAAACAAACAAACTTACACCAGCAACACAAACCCATCAACTAGACTGTAAAAGTCAGAAGATTTGAGACTAGCATTTCAAGTACATAGCAAAACTTTCAGTTTACGAATACTGCATTAATGTGTCCATTAGTAAATGTGTCCATTTCATTACATTCATGAACCAAGGAAAAATACTTTTATAGAAATTATGAACTGATAAATGGATCAAAATGTCAGCTTCAGTTCTGGAGTGTTAACGACACAATCCTCAACAGACAGACTTATGACAAGTTGGGTTTGGCCTAAATAATGTGACAACTCAAAGCATACAGGAAGAAAAGAGAAAGAACAGATGTCAGTCCAAAGGCTCAGTGAATGCGATATCTGAGCCTCTGGGACTCCATGCCCTTACTTTTAACTTGAGCTGCGTCCAGTGTAGTTTTCATCCTGTGTGACTGACTAACCGTTATTTGATGTATGATATATGACAGACATGTGCCATACACGTGAGCCGTATCTAATGTGCAGTCACTGAGGTCTGGATGCGGTGGAGATGAGGAACCAGTGGTTTAAAAGGATTATTTATGGGCTTTTTTATGTCTTTATTTGGACATAGAGGGGAGCGGGATCGGCAAAGGACAACGAGATGGGATTCGAACTCAGGTTGCCGTGAGCGCAGTTGCGCTGTATGTCGGCCCACTACCCACGATTGGCATCGAAGTGTTTTAACTACATTAAATTACTTTAGCTTGCATAATTTGCATACTCAGGTAATGCCATAATATCACATTTTACTCAATATATTTTAATGCACTGGGCAACGCTGACGCAATTCATGTGAAAAGGCCTTAGGCATTTGCATTTTCCAGTCACTGCAAGATGCTTTGATGTTGTACCTGACAGCTACGAATGATATTTTAATGACACTTCAAATGTTCTACATTTCACAAGCCGCACCTTCACATTAACACCTGAATCTCTACTGTCTAAAGCAGGTCATATCATTTGCATATTATGTGCGAGTAAGCTAATGACTTAAAGTGCCTGCATGTCAGTATTCTGTTATTATTCAAGTATTGTTTACACAGAGACAGATGCATTCCCCTCTTGTTGCCCTGTGCTTTGGGATTTTCTCAATAACAGCGGAGTCTCTGATGAGATGAGCTGCCAGAGGACCATATGGACGGCTGTCAGTACCACACTGTCTGTCTCCCATCTCAAATCTCCCGGTTGCAGACAGCATCCTGACCTGATAGATTCCATACTGACAATCAGAGACCTCAGATACACCTGTGATGCTCAAACGCTGATAAAGAGAACAGAACAAGCCAACAAACATCAAAAGGGAACAAGAAGACAAAAAATAAACATCACACAGGTACTTTGCAGCCAAACAGCAGCAAAAAATATGATCAAAGGGTGTGGGATTTAATAGCTAGTTGAAGCCAATACATTAATAACATGCGGCAAGACGCAGGCAGTCCTGCAGAAACACAGGCTTGTTCAAATATAGTTATAGACGGATTAGACCACGTGAGCACAGTCCCAGGGAGAAGCTACTGTATTCCCTTCCCTTAAGCTAGCTAAAGGTTATATTTGATATGCATGCATACATTTGCCACAGCAAATCCTCTTCATTGCAGTGTGATGAATTTTAATGGGTACACAATTTACCGAAGCGCGATAACCAGGTGGCTGTATTGTGTTAGCGTTAATGGCGTCACAATTCTATGATGTAATCGGTGGTGTGTGTACGTTTATGATAACTGAAGGTTTTAAAGAGGCGTGCATGGCAACATGTGATAGGCAGCGCAACCTGTTTCTAGTGTTCTTCTTGTTCACCTTTAATTTTCCTATGGCACTACAGAAACACACACAAAAAATAAGCTCCTGACGTCTTTTACACTCACCAAGGTTGCATTTATTTGATCAAAAACAGTAAAACCAGTGATATTGTGAATTATTACAACTTTAAAATAATTGTTTTCTATTTCTATATTATTTTATTACTCATGTAATTCATTACTGCAGTCTTCAGTTTCACATGAGCCTTCAGAAATCATTCTAATATGCTGATTTGGAACTTAAGAAAGTAAAGTAAAGAGACTTTATTGTCATTGTAGTTATACAACGAAATTTGTTTGGTAGCTCACAGAGGCCAGCAGCAGTAAAACAAGAAAGCAGCACACAGAACATAGTAAATGTAGTAAAAGTATAAAATTACTGTGTAAAATAAAATAAAATAAAAAGGCACTTAGTATAATAATAGACAAGATAAATTTAAGGATAGAAATGTAACAGTATTTACAGTATAGTAGTTGAGTGCAGACATGAATGTCCCATAGAGTGTCTAGATAATAAAATATAACACTATTTACAATGTGGTAATTTAGTGCAAACAATGTCCAATAAGTGTCTTTGTGCATTAGCAGCAAACATGAGGAAGGGAGAAGAGAGGAAGGGTTAACTATTTGTGTGTTGGGGGGGTGGCACAGGCTACAGCTCTGGGGAAAAAGCTGTTCTTTAGTCTGTTTGTGCGGGTTCTGATTGTCCTATATCTTTTCCCTGATGGGAGGGGTACAAAAAGTCTGTGTCCTGGATGAGTTGGGTCCTTGATGATGTTGCTAGCTTGCTTCTGTAGACGGCTAGCATAGATCATGTCAAGGTTCGGGAGTTTGATTCCTATGATCCTCTGAGCAGTTTTGACGGTCCGGGTCAAAGCTCGGCGGTTTTCTGCAGTGCAGCTGGAGTACCACACTGTGATGCAGTGACAGAGGATGCTCTCTATTGTGCTCCTGTAAAAGTTTACTAAGAGCTGGGTTGGCACTTTTGTTTTTTTGAGTTTTCTTAGGAAGAAAAGTTTCTGTTGAGCTTTCTTCACTAAGTGGGATGTGTTAATGGTCCATGTGAGATCTTTTGTTATGTGTAGACCCAGGAATTTGATGTCATTCACCCTCTCAACTTCCTCACCATTTATGTAGAGGGGGGGTGGTGTTGTTTTCTTGACTCTCCTGTAGTCTACAACGATCTCCTTTGTTTTGGCAGTGTTCAGAACCAGACCGTTGTTCACACACCATTTGATTAGGTGTTGGACGTCCTCTCTGTAGTGAGACTCATTGTTTTCTGATATCCTTCCCACTATAGTGGTGTCATCAGCAAACTTCACTATGGTGTTTGAAGAGGAGTGGATGGGTTTGCAGTCGTGTGTGAATAGGGTGAAGAGAGCTGGACTAAGAACGCATCTAAGAAACATTTCTAAGATAATATTAAATGTTTCTAAGAAACATTTAATATTATCAGTAATATTAAAAACAGCTATGCTGCTTAATACTTTTATGGAATATTTGATACACCCATGGGCATCAATAACTTTGCTAAATACTCGCTGGCTAAGAAATAAATAATTATTACCTTACAATCCATCTTTTTTCAAATCCACATCATTTGAATATCACACCACTGATGTCTGTCAAAAAAAAAAGGACAAGGTATTGTGCATTTTATTTTTTTGACAGACATTTTTGTGAGGAGCAGAGGTCCAGGTAGTACCTATTTCCTGGAAAACCCACACTATCAGATGTTTTGACTACAATATTGCTTTGTGAGATTAAGAAAATGGCGACCTGAGCAGCTTCAACACACTGTCTGTCAGAGATGGTAAGATACATAACATATAATGCATGAGAGTATAAATTTGTTCAGTAGTCGCTTAAATTACATTGGAATGATCAGGGAACTGAGTGAAATATTTCACACTGCATGCTGAAGAGAAAAACGCCTAATTAAAAAGCTTTGCTGAGTTAGTAAACATCGTTCAACACGTGTTGGTTCCTGAAGTTATATTTTGACTGACATTTTTAATGCAAGAACTATGCATTCTGATTCAGACATTCATGATTTGAATTTTTTTTAAATCATTTTCTATTCTTGACTTTGTCTTAATTTTGGTAATAGATTAACTGTTAAATGAGTGATCTTGAGATGAGTCCTTTCACACAAAAAAAAAATCTCTGAAAATCTCATTATATTATGGAATTTTGCCTTTCAAGTAAATTTCTCTTGATCTATAAATATTTATATAATTTGTACCGCAAAACAAGACAAAAAAAAGAAAAGAAAACGTTTGCTCAGACTTAATTTTTTGAGTGACTTTCTGAATAAAAGTCAGGGCTATTTCTGCTCTTCAGCTCAGAGTGATTTTGCCCTCAAATACTGTTATTGAAGTGACGAGCGTGAATTAAAGGTTGTCGGGTAGATAGTGTTTGAGTGTAATACCCCGAAGTGGAGTTGGGACAGCCTTCTGGCCTGATTCACATGCTAAGTCAATAACCCGCAGGGATAAATGCATTATGGATTAGCTTCGGTTATGTAGCACACAGCTTGCTGAAGTCACATCATATTAGCATTCATGTGTGTGTGTATTTGTGTTGGTGTGTGGAAGAAAACAGCGAGAATATGTCGCACAGCATGTGAAACTTGATTGTCACTGCAGAATGCTTCATCCCACAGAGACTTTTGCCCACGTCTGACAGAAGCAGCTCCGCTAGCCTTCCTAGCAGTGCCGAATATTACGCTGATGTAAATGCCCTTGTGTGACTTCCATAAGGCTTATTCAAACAGCTGACCATTTTGGCGTCAATGACGGGATTGTAGTTCTGCGGGTAAAGTAATGAGAACCACAGGACTTAAGCAACATGGGTTTAAGTGCTAGATGCCGTCCTGTCGACTTGGCTGCCGCATGGTACTCCATGATCACGCTGTAAAACCACAACAACAAGGACGCTGATGAGGGAATGTATGCAATGTGCGACCCTCAAACGGCCCCACAGAATCACTCACTGTCAGCCAACATTCCCAGTCATGGAAATACGAGCAGAACAAATCGAGGCTGAGGTGACTCACGTATGTCTGTGCATGTGTACAGCATCGTTAAAGCAAACATTTGCTTTTCATTTCGAGGCAGGTCAAAGAACTGATGGAGAAGACCTTTGAAGATATTAGTGGCTCCTGCAAAGAGACTGCTGAGCCTCAATCCAGAAACGAGCTACAGGCTTCGGTATTGCTCGGCAAATAGCCCCACCTGGGTTTACAAATGGATCCTCACGTTTCCCCCTGAAGAGCCTGATTTTATGCCTCATCCTTAGGGAGAGATGATGGCCAATTTCAGAAGATAAATAAAGACAAAGAAAATACGGTTTACCCTCTTTTGTGGCCCAGAAGTCAAACAAAAGGCCTGGAGATGCATGGAGCAGAACGACATTGGAAAAGCAATATCTTATACTTAGTTTATACTCATAGTTATATATATTATATAAACTGTAAACAAGCTTTATGTTAATCACTTTAGCTCAAAAAAATTCTCAAAAGTTAAGATCTCTGAAAAAGTGTAATTCACAATATTTCACAATTGTTCACAATTTTTTATTTAGGCAAATTGCATGTCTTCTGGCACATATGTAAATGAGTACATATGTCTACACAATAACTGCATGCGCATGTTTGCTAATTAAAACTGAATTCATTCTCAGTGTAACTGTCACCCTCTTCACAACTTCTAAACATTCTTTCATTGTGTGAGTCATCACATACAAATGATCCATTCAGTTATCAAAATCTGTCAGATGTACATGTATATTCCATAATGACATGAAATGTTTGTTATGCCTGCTAAATCAGAAATAGGAATCACATTCACATCAACTCATTAAGATTGAAAGCTTTTCTGGATGTCAATTTGTGACATTTTTCTGACTTTATAGCAGTGTTATTTTAGTATAATTAGGAATACAGTGTGTGTGTGTATGTATATATATATATATGTGTGTATATATACACAGTGGTGTGTTGGCCCCCTTCCTGATTTTTTTGCATGTTTGTCACACTTTAATGTTTCAGATCATCAAATAAATTTAAATATTAATCAAAGATAACACAAGTAAACACAACATGCAGTTTTTAAATGAAGGGTTTTTTTATGAAAGGAAAACAAAATCCAAACCCACATGGCCCTGTGTGAAAACGTTGTATAATATGGTGGTGGTAGTGTGATGGTCTGGGGCTGTTTTGCTGCTTCAGGACCTGGAAGACTTGCTGTGATAAATGGAACCATGAATTCAGCTGTCTACCAAAAAATCCTGAAGGACAATGTCCGGCCATCTGTTCATGACCTCAAGCTGAAGCGAACTTGGGTTCTGCAGCAGGACAATGATCCAAAACACACCAGCAAATTCACCTCTGAATGGCTGAAGAAAAACAAAATGAAGACTTTGGAGTGGCCTAGTCAAAGTCCTGACCTGAATCCTATTGAGATGCTGTGGCATGACCTTAAAAAGGCGGTTCATGCTTGAAAACCCTCCAATGTGGCTGAATTAAAACAATTCTGCCAAGATGAGTGGGCCAAAATTCCTCCACAGCGCTGTAACAGACTCATTGCAAGTTATAGCAAACGCTTGATTGAAGTTGTTGCTGCTAAGGGTGGCTCAACCAGTTATTAAGTTTAGTGGGCAAGAACTTTTTCACACAGGGCCATGTGGATTTGGATTTTGTTTTCCCTTCATAATAAAAAACTTCATTCAAAAACTGCATGTTGTGTTTACTTGTGTTATCTTTGATTAATATTTAAATTTGTTTGATGATCTGAAACATTAAAGTGTGACAAACATGCAAAAAAATAAAAAATCAGGAAGGGGGCCAACACATTTAAACATGTTAAATTGTAAACATTTTTGACCAGCACAGCTCACACAAATTACGAAAAAACCCTTGATTTTGGTGGCATTGGCCAATTTGCTGATAATAATTGGGTGTTAAAGCATGACTTAAATGATTTGGATTGCAGACATGATGTCACATAAAAGAGTTGTGACAACTGCACTTACAGTTTAGAGAATGTTAAGACTGTTTAAAAAATTGAGTCAGTGATTGAGAAAACTAATTAGCGAGAAATGGTCACGCTGTATACAGGTCTTGGGGTCAACCTTGTTCATGCTGACGGCCATTTATAAAACGAATTGGTCAAGAGCACTTAATGTTGTCCAGTAATCATTGTATAGCTTATTAGGAGTTAAGTATTAGTTAATTGAATCACAACAGAGCCAAGCAAGCATAACAGCCACCATGAAACACGCAAGTTTATTTGTGCACAATTATAGGTTTACGAACAAATGCATTAGAGAGAGAGAGGACAGACTGAGAGATTTATGAAATTGTAGATGCAAGAATCAAACCATCTTTCACACAGATTAATCGCATTAGATGGTGGTAAACACCACCACATGTTCGCCATCCTTATATTGAGCTCCTCGCAATCAGGACTAATCTGCTCCCGCAATTTTCAGGCTCAAGACGCAATCAACATCCCTGTATTTGTTGGTTGTGGCTTGTTTGTGCAATTAGAAATATGGTGGAAAGACTATGGCGAACAAATGAAAACAAACAAAATAGAATGTAGAAAACATGATTTAAAAACAAAAAAAAATCTACAAGGAAATTTTTATTTTTTGCATTGGGTTTTAGTGCTGACTCTCTCCCACTGAAAATGAACTGGGATTGTGTGGTTACCACGTACCGTGCAAAATGGCCTTTAGGTTTAATACCCAACCTCATTGACTCAAATGAAATTGATTTTGAAAGCTTAATTTGGTTTGAGTCACTGTCAGGACAATGTCATTGTCAAGACTCAACATGGTGGAATCTCAACCTCTCTGATCTTACTGCCCCAACACATGAATCATCCAAAAGACCTCTGCCATGACTGCATAAAACACACCACCTCAGATAATGTCATACTCAAACACTTAAAAATGTGGTAACCTCGAACATTAAAGATATGATTTTGCTTAGGCAACATTTTGTATTTATCCAACCTGACACTGTTGGAATGTCAATGTAATTAACTGACATGACCAGCGCTGTGCATTAACCTTAAGCACAGTTTGTTGCGTTCATTGATTCACTCACTCTCTGTCTGTCTATTCCAGGAATCCATACTGACTTCACTTTAGTTCCTTGAATACAGAGCACTCAAGTAGCACTCATAAACACTATACCATACTAATGCTCAATCACACAAGCCTGATACAAAGTGAGGAACTGAATCAAAACTACAGTGGCCCCAGAACATTTTTGTTGATACTCCACCCCCCCAAAAAAGAAAATTCATTCAGGATTTGCATGCACAGCAATGTTTTCACATAAAAAGAGAAAACCTTTTATTTATTTTGGCTTGAAAATGCAAACTTTTGAAAAAGACTTTCAAAGTGCAAGTTTGTGAAAATGGTAGCATTATTGATGTGTAAACTACAAAAACGCAAATTTGTGAGAACTGTGACATCATGCACACACCTGTAGTGTTCCCTATCTGTCGGTCACTACGAGTTATGTCGTGACGACATTAGGGGATTTACTTGAGAGCCCCGACTGCCTCTGATAAGAGAAAACGCCAATGAAATTTGGCTAGTGGATTTTGCATACCTGAGCCACTCCCCGTGCATACGGGTATAAAAGGGCGACAGGTGCATCCACTCATCAGATTTTTGCTTCGGAGCCGAGTGGATGAGAAATCTTCAAAACAGATCAGATCTCCACAAAGCCGTCTGCCTCGAAGTTTGTTCCTGGGTGGCGTTACGGTGCAGACAGCGGTGTCCCTGCAGCAGCGATTCCCCTGGGCACTTCACCGGAAAGAGCAAATTTCTAAAACACTGGGCGGTTCGCGTCTTTTTAAAGATGCCGTTCCGTCCGTGTTCTCTTGGTTGCGGTCGCTTCCTGTCCTCGGATGACGGTCACGAGCGTTGTCTTCAGTGTCTGGGCATCCAGCACGCTGAAGATGCGCTTGTGGATGAGTCATGCGCCTGTTGTGGGCGTATGAACATGGCAACGCTGCGTTCTCGCCTTTCCTTTCTGAAAGGATTGGCACCCTCTGCCGCCACCCGTCCCGGTCTCTCTGGCTCGAGCAGAGGACCGCCGGCTGGCGCTCTGGGAGATCTGAGGGTGACGGTAAGAGCTTCTCCGCCGGGCACGTCCCCGCGGACCTCTTACTCCTCCCGCAGCGCTTGTTCCGTCCGGTTCCCGAGTGATTTCGCTGGTTCGCCTCACGGGGCCGCCAGCATTTCATTCGGTGCGCCGCCCGAGGATCAGATGTCGATCGCGGCATCGGGGGATGGGCTTTCGTCCTCTGAGGATGAACGATCGGCGGGGCTGCCCCCCTCGGGTGTTGTCGCCACTGCCGATCCGGACCCAGAGCTGACGGCCATGCTTGCCCGGGCAGCCGTGAGTATCGGGCTGGAGGTCAACAGACCGCCCAGTCCCGAGCCCTCGCGGCTGGATGATTGGTTCATCGGCGCAAAACGCGACCAGCGGCCGCACTTTGCCCCGGTGCCTTTCTTCCCGGAGGTGCATGAGGAGCTGACGAAGTCGTGGACGGCCCCTTTCTCGGCCAGAAGCCGCTCGTCTCCCTCCTCCGTCCTCACTACCCTCGATGGCGGGGTGGCCAGGGGGTACGTGGATATTCCCCAGGTGGAGAGAGCGGTTGCGGTGCACCTGTGCCCGCAAAACGCCGCCACCTGGAGGAATCGTCCGCGTCTCCCGTCCAAAGCCTGTAAGCTGACGGCCGCACTCGCCGCCAAGGCCTACAGCGCTGCGGGCCAGGCCGCCTCTGTCCTGCATGCCATGGCCATCCTGCAAGTTCACCAGGCCAAGGCACTAAAACAAATGCACGAGGGTAGTCCCGACCCGGGGTTGATGCAGGAGCTGCGCACGGCGACTGACTTCGCTCTCCGGGCGACGAAAGTCACGGCGCGGTCCCTCGGGAAGGCGATGTCCACGTTAGTGGTCCAAGAGCGCCATCTCTGGCTCAATCTGGCCGAGATGAAGGACGTCGACAAAGTACGCTTTCTCGACGCCTCCATCTCCCAGACGGGGCTATTTGGCGACACTGTCGAGGGTTTTGCCCAGCAATTCTCGGCAGTACAAAAGCAGACGGAGGCAATTCAGCACATCCTCCCTAAACGGCGGGATGCTCCAGCTGCCACCGCTGGCCCAAGGGCCAGGCCCCAGTCTGCTGGTCGCCGTGGGCGCCCTCCTGCGTCCTCCAGAGCTGCTCCGCCCCGTGCTGAGTCGTCACCTAGGCCGGTGCGTCGAGCCTCTCGCAGGAGTGCGGCGCCCCCTGCGCCTCAGCCGGCCGCCAAGTCCTCCAGGAAGACGACAAAGCGGCCCTGACGCGCACAACCCGGAGATGGAGGAATTTGCTCTTTCCCAGGAGACGACGAGGCTAGCGTCGCTCCTTCCCCCGGAGGAGGGCCGGGTGGAGAATCCTGTGTTTTCTTTTCTTTCTGTTCCGCCACTGGCTCAAGGGCCAGTGGTACCCACATTGTCAAAGAAAGAGCAATTTCCCTTCCCTCCGGGTTCCCAGGTCTGCGGGCTGACAGTGTGCGACGCAATGCCTCCTCACTCTCACCCGAGACCCATATTGCCAGTGGCCAAGAGAGTGCGGTCTGGGGACGCGATGCCTCCCCGCGCACCTCTAGCCAGTCCCCCCGGGGACTTAGGGAGTTTTGTGGGGATGAGTCAGAACGCACTGCCTTCTGTTCCATCCAACCTTACTCCCCCTCGCTGCACCACTGCGGGCACGTCGATTGGGCCTTTGGTGCCGCTTGCACGGTATCTGGGGGCGTGGCTTGCGCTACCCAGCCCGTCTCGCTGGCTCATTCGCACAGTTCGACTCGGCTATGCGATTCAGTTCGCCAGGCGGCCGCCCAGGTTCAGCGGCATCCTCGAGACTTCGGTGGCAGTCCGAGATGCACCTGTCCTGCGCGAGGAGATTGCTGTCCTTCTGGCAAAGGGTGCAATCGAGCCGGTCCCTCCAGCCGAGATGAGGCAGGGGTTTTTACAGCCCCTACTTCATCGTGCCCAAGAAAGGCGGTGGCCTTCGGCCAATCCTGGACCTGCGAGTCTTGAGTCGGGCCCTACACAAGCTCCCGTTCAAGATGTTGACGCAGATGAGTTCACTCCGTGGATTGGTTTGCAGCGATCGACCTGAAGGACGCTTACTCTCATGTCTCGATTCGCCCTCGACACAGGCCGTTCCTACGGTTTGCGTTCGAGGGGCGGGCATGGCAGTACAGGGTCCTCCCCTTCGGGCTCTCCCTGTCTCCCCGTGCCTTCACGAAGGTGGCGGAGGGCGCCCTTGCCCCGTTACGGGAAGTGGGCGTCAGGATCCTCAACTATCTCGATGATTGGCTCATCCTGGCCCGATCGCGAGAACAGTTGGGTGGTCACAGGGACCTGGTGCTCCGGCACCTCAGCCAGTTGGGGCTTCGGGTCAACTGGGAAAAGAGCAAGCTCTCCCCTGTGCAGAGAATCTCTTTTCTCGGTGTGGAGTTAGACTCTGTGAGTATGATGGCACGTCTCTCGGACGAGCGTGCCCAATCAGTGCTGAACTGCCTGAGTTCCTTCAGAGGCAGGACAGTGGTTCCGCTGAAACAGTTTCAGCAGCTCCTGGGGCATATGGCATCCGTAGCCGCAGTCACGCCGCTCGGGTTGCTTCATATGAGACCACTTCAGCACTGGTTACACTCACGGGTCCCGAGATGGGCATGGCGCCGCGGGACACGTCGTGTCACCATCACGCTATCGTGTCGCCGCTCTTTCAGCCCCTGGTCGGACCTTGCCTTCCTACGGGCCGGGGTGCCCTTAGGACAAGTGTCCCGGCATGTTGTTGTCACAACAGATGCCTCCAGCATGGGCTGGGGCGCTATATGCAACGGGCAGGCAGCCTCGGGGCTCTGGATGGGGCCTCGACTGCTTTGGCACTTCAACTGCCTAGAGCTGTTGGCAGTGCATCTGGCCTTAAAGCAGTTCCGGCCACTGCTCCTAGGCCAGCACGTGTTGGTCCGCACGGACAACACTGCGGCTGTTTCGTACATCAACCGGCAGGGAGGTCTACGATCACGCCGCATGTCACAGCTCGCCCGCCATCTCCTCCTCTGGAGTCAGTCACAGCTCAAATCGCTGCGCGCCGTCCACATTCCGGGGGAGCTCAATCGTGCAGCCGACGCGCTCTCACGACAGCTCACTTCCCCGGAGAATGGCGACTCCATCCCGAGACGATCCGGCTGATTTGGAGTCGATTCGGGGAAGCTCAGGTAGACCTGTTTGCTTCCCGCAAGTCCTCCCACTGCCAGCTGTATTCCCCCTGGCCGAGGCCCCCCCCCGGCACGGACGCACTGGCACACAGCTGGCCTCGGGCTCTGCGCAAGTATGCGTTTCCCCCAGTGAGCCTGATCGCACAGACACTGTGCAAGGTCAGGGAGGACGAGGAACAGGTCTTGTTGGTTGCGCCATATTGGCCCACCCGGACCTGATTTCCGGAACTCACCCTCCTCGCGACAGCCCCTCCCTGGCGCATCCCTCTGAGGAAGGACCTTCTTTCTCAGGGGCTCGGCACCATACGGCACCCGCGTCCGGCTCTGTGGAACCGCCATGTGCGGCTCCTGGATGGGACGCGGCAGACTTGAGTGGCCTGCCACAGGCTGAAGTGGAGTCTGTTCGCGGACTGGTGTTCTTCTCGGCGGGAGGACCCCCGAAGATGCACGATTGGAGTGGTGCTTTCTTTCCTGCAAGAGAGGTTGGAGCGCGGGCTGTCGCCCTCCACCTTGAAAGTGTACGTGGCTGCTATTGCGGCCCATCACGATGCAGTGGACGGCCGGTCCCTGGGGAAGCACGATCTCGTCGTGAGGTTCCTGAGGGGTGCCAGAAGGTTAAATCCTCCTAGGCCACCCCTGATGCCCTCCTGGGATCTCTCTATTGTCCTGGCTGGACTTCAGAGAGGTCCCTTTGAGCCGCTGGACTCAGTCGAGCTGAAATTCCTGTCGGCCAAGACAGCGCTCCTGACCGCGCTCACTTCCATCAAGAGGGTCGGGGACCTTCAAGCATTTTCGGTAAGCGAAGAGTGCCTTGTGTTTGGGCCGGCCTACTCTCACGTTGTCCTGAGACCCCGGCCTGGATACGTGCCTAAGGTTCCCACCACGCCTTTCCGCGATCAGGTGGTGAACCTGCAAGCACTGCCCTCGGAGGAGGCAGACCCAGCCTTGGCGTTGCTGTGTCCCGTAAGAGCGCTGCGCATATACGTGGACCGCACCCGGAGCTTCAGAAGCTCTGAGCAGCTCTTTGTCTGCCACGGAGGTCAGCAGAAAGGGAAGGCTGTCTCCAAGCAGAGGTTGGCCCACTGGATAGTGGATGCCATCGCCTTGACGTACCAATCCCAAGGCGAGCCGTGCCCCCTCGGGGTGAGGGCTCACTCCACACGGAGTGTTGCCTCCTCCTATGCGCTGGCGCACGGCGCCTCTTTGGCAGACATCTGTAGACCTGCGGGCTGGGCGACACCGAACACCTTCGCGAGATTTTACAGTCTCCGCGTTGAGCCAGTCTCTTCCCGTGTGTTGGGTAACAGGTAAGTGGCGGGAAGAGTTGGCCGGTGTCACGCTTGCTGCGCCATTCCCCCTTACCCGGGGATACGAGCGCCTATTCTCTCCTCCAGTTAGTTCCCCGGACGGCGAACCCTGGCGGAGTTCCTCCAGCACCCCCGGCAGTCAGGCTGGGCGGAGCAGTCTGACGCCAGGCCCAGTACCGGTGTTAGCTTGCCCGGGTCTCCGGTCAGCCCCTGTACTCGGCTAGGTGCCCGTGTGGCCTGATTCCCTTCGGGTGATCCCACATGTGTATTCATCCACGGTACGGTTTCCCTCACGGTAAACCCGTGTCTTCCCTTTGACAGAGCTCTGTCAGACCCTGCGGGCAGCCTTCCTCCCTTCTCCTAGGTAGGATCTGCCCCAGGGTCCAGGCGTATGTAGCACTGCCCCAGGCTTGGGCCAGTCCATACCAGTGTCTCCACACGTTACCTCCCTTCGGGCAGGGTGTGGCCTCCGTAGCGCCCTTCTCCGGAAGGCTCGCTTCCCCGTCGTTACTGCCGGGCTGTAGCAACAAACAGGAAAGACTTGAAGCAGTCTTTCATAGAAGGTCGAAATCCCTTCCGATTTCTGGGGAAAGGAACAGCGGCTTGGCTATCTCCAGCAGCAATGTACTCAGTGGTCCCTGCGGGCACCAAGGTTAGCGAATTTGCGCTGGGGCGACGGGAAGGTTGCGACCTTCGCATCGCATTTGTCTGTCACGCGCTAGCTTGTCAACATCTGCATGCCACAAGGTCGTGACGGGGTTCAGGTTGTGGCGCTTTCCATAGACCCCTAATGTCGTCACGACATAACTCGTAGTGACCGACAGATAGGGAACGTCTCGGTTACGTACGTAACCCTCGTTCCCTGATGGAGGGAACGGAGACGTTATGTCCCCATGCCACAATCTTGAACCATCGCTGGTTGCCAGGGACACGTTCTCGGCTCCTCAGCGGAAAACCTGATGAGTGGATGCACCTGTCGCCCTTTTATACCCGTATGCACGGGGAGTGGCTCAGGTATGCAAAATCCACTAGCCAAATTTCATTGGCGTTTTCTCTTATCAGAGGCAGTCGGGGCTCTCAAGTAAATCCCCTAATGTCGTCACGACATAACGTCTCCGTTCCCTCCATCAGGGAACGAGGGTTACGTACGTAACCGAGACGTTTCTTTACATCACCAACTACTGGCCTGGCATGCATAATACAGTGTTTTTAGTTGTTTTCGGGAATCTGTGTGAACGGGAATCGATTTGACAACTTTGTTGTCTTTACGCAAAACGTTTCAAAAACGCAAAGGAAAAGCATTTACGTTTTAGCATAACATCATGTAAACGTACCCTTAGATTATCTTGAAGATTTTCAGAAGAATAATTCCATCTTTGTGAGTCCATAATATATAATGCAAGTGCATAGTATCCTAAACATTTCATAAATGAAACGAAGCAAGCACAATGATAACATTCAGGGCTGCATTTCCTAAAAGCATCGTAAGCCTAAGTACATCATAGTGAAGTGACATACTGCCAAGTATGGTGACCCATACTCGGAATTCGTGCTCTGCATTTAACCCATCCAACGTGCACACACACAGCAGTGAACACACACACACCGTGAACACACACACACTGTGAACACACACCCGGAGCAGTGGGCCGCCATTTATGCTGCGGCACCCGGGGAGCAGTTGGGGGTTCGGTGCCTTGCTCAAGGGCACCTCAGTCGTGGTATTGAGGGTGGAGAGAGCGCTGCACATTCACTCCCCCCACCTACAATCCCTGCCGGCCCGAGACTCGAACCCGCAACCTTTGGATTACGAGTCCGACTCTCTAACCATTAGGCCACGACTTCCCTCATCATAGACTCATTGCCACCAATGGAGCTACAATTAACTTAGGCTTACGATGCCTTTGGAAAAACAATGTCTTTTGAAGCCAAAAACAAAAAAAGGTGTATAAGAAAAATACTTACATTCAAAACTTTTTAAACTACAAAATAATGCTAACCATATCTGGATACTCTTTAGCCGGATCACACCCAAGTTTGTGTTAAGTTAGAAGGATAATTGTCCCAAAATTTTAAATGAAATATAATTTTAAACACACATGACTTTATATTTTCTGTGTAACACAACATAATTTTTTTTAAAAAGAATGTTAGTAATCGAACAGTTTTGGTGACCATTGACTTGCAATATTTGGGGAAAAAATCAAAGAAAAACACTCAAATTCACTATGTTCTACAGAAAAAAGAAAGAATGATAATTTTTGTCCCTTTAAGATAAGTTTTGGTATAAACTCTAGCATATTAATAAATAGCTAATGCCATATTTTGAAGTGTGGCTTATTTTGAAGTTATTTTGTGTGGCTTAAGTGGTAAATTAACTTTCAGGACCACTGCATGGTTAAACCCACCCACCTCGTCATCTGCGTCTGCCGTCTGGTACACCAACAATTGGGTCTATTTTATATATTTTTATTTAATCCCAGGGGATACTAAACCCCTTAGAATAATCATAATCACTTCTAATAATGAGCAGAGCGAAAGTCAAACCGAACATACATTTAAACTAACATCAGCTAATGGAACATTTGACAGATACAGTAATTACTATAAACACCAGGTGCAGACGGGATGAAATATGAAAATGCTGTCTCCCAAAATGCGACAACTTGAGACAACACTGCAAAACTCTTTGCCACTCAGACTACAAAAAAATTAAACAGCAATGAATGCACCAACAAGAACTGTTGCTTGCACAGCTATTGCGAACAAACCCTGAGGTCTTCAATTTTCATCATAAAGCACTTGGCACTGAGTCACACCGAAGTCATGCATGCATAATGTTCCTTGCACAGGAAAAACCCACCTGTGTCAATGTCAACTGCATTCCTACATTGCAAAGTAACCACATGCTCTAGTAAAAGCATCATTCATAATAATACAAGGCATCATATGTGCCAATCTGCTTTGCTATCAACATTTTCATGGCAGAGGTTTCTCAAGAGACTGATCTGAACATAGATGTGAGGGCAATGACGCACTCAGGGTCACAGATGCAGCTGTCTATAAGTCTTCGTGAAGGGAAACACAGAATGGTGATTTATCAAGCCAAGTCAAGGTTAGGTTAAAGACAGCATGGCTGGGGTAGAGGCCATGAGTCTCCAGCATTTTATTCTATATTGGAGGCATTTATAAACTTGAGCCGGGTGTTTCTGATGCACAACAACCACCTGGTTCTATTGCTGTTCTAAAAGCAGGAGCTGCATCACAATTGTGCTGATATTCAAACCAAATGTGAAAGAGAAATTGATTTTAAACAGCAGCACAATAAAAGAAGACAAAATATAAATAATTTAGTTCCAAACAAATCCAGAGCAGGACTGTTGAGCATCTGCGAGTAACACACAGCAGTGGAGCTACTGAACGAATTATTGTTTTTGAATGAAATGGTTGAATGAACGATTCAATGACTGTTTTTTTTTAATGAATTGGAATGAATTGTTTGAGTGAATCTTTTGTTCCTGAATAAATCAACGTTTTTAAACTAATCAGGTTCATAAATGATTTGATTATGTCATCTAAGTAAATTATGACTTCAGACTTAATATTCATATAATATTCAAATAATATAATATTCATTGCAATATATTGTAATATTGTTGCAGTGGTCATTGTTGTTATACTGGTGTTTTGTACACTGTAGTACTGTTAAACGATTAATCGCGATTAATTGCATCCAAAATAAAAGTTTTTGTTTACATAATATATGAGTGTGTACTGTGTATATTTATTATGTATATATAAATACAAAACAAATGCATGTATACATTTAAGAAAAATGTTGTGTTTATACATTAGACGTTTATAAATAATATAAATATATAAACGTATATACATGTAAATATTTTCAAAATGTATACTGAATGTGTGTGTATTTATATATACATAATAAATAAACAGTACACAAATATATTAAGTTGGATGCGATTAATCGCTTGACAGCACTAAAATTGAGTATTTTTTACTTAGAAGAGGCTTTATGAAAATACACAGGCAAAATTATAAAAAATATTAATACATTCAAAACAATATTTTTAATGTTCATGTACAGTATTCAATAATTTTTCTATTTATCATCCTTCCAGGTGTCAGTTCTGTCTTCCTGTGTCTTGTGTTTCCCCTCCTCTTGTGCCCATATTTGGTTGCCCAACGCAAGTCAGCCGCACGTGGCCACCGCAAGCCCACCGCCGTCCGCGGCCAACGCAAGCCCTCCGCCGCCCGTGGCTCTCCCAAGCCCGCCGTCAACTGGGAAATCTACGCCGTCGTCCACAGCTCTCCCAAGCCCGCTGTCCGTGAGTATGGCAAGCCCACCGGCAGTGAGTATGGCAAGCCCAGTGCCAGTCCCTCGAAAGCGCTATGCCGTGCCTGTGTGTAGGGCTCCTGCCGTAGAGGCTGTAGAGGGTCCCGTTATGGCCTTCCGAATCCTCTGCTCCGCCATGGCCTCCCGAGTCCCCTGATCCGCCATGGGTCCCGGAACAGGCGCCGCCCTGGAGGCCTCCAGAGCACCCCCCCCCTCCCCCTCCCCGTTGGATGTTGCGAGGCGCGGGATGCACCTTCCAGGAGGGGGGAGTAAATGTCAGTCCTGTCTTCCTGGATTAATAAATATTGTTTGATGAACGATTCTCTTGTCTCCTTGTTCCTGGTCTCCAGCGAACGTCACACCGGGGTTGATCTTGCAGTAATGATCGCCTGACTGTACTGTACTCTATCAGTTTTTAATTTTTTCCATGTTTACTGTGACAAATTAATCTCATAGAAAATTTGATTTGGATTTGGAGATTATAACAAAAAAAAAATATTTTAAAAGAAAAGTTACAGGAGTTCTGTGGCAGGTTTTCATGAAAATACCAATTTGTTTTTATACTCTGCCTCATAATTACAATGTGCTTTGGTTGGAGCAATATAAAATGAAAATAAAAAATAAAACATTGATCAAAAAATTTTGAATAAAATTGTCTCAGTGTGTTTTTACTTTGTTTTTATTCAATTTAGAAGGTACCTGTATGAAGATGTTGTGAACTTCAACAATATTGAAATATTCACCAATGATGTCAACAATGTTTTTTAAAACCACTCAATAGATGACCGTAGCAATCAAAATACCATTTCTTAGCTATAACTAGCCCAGCTTTGCCTTGTATAAGCAGCGTAATGCATCAAATTGCCACTCTGCCACGGTAATGCATATCTGAGGACTGACCTCCAATTTCACAGGCCCTCCACATAATAATACCAACCACCTTTTTACAAGCACTGCTCTCTTTTTATTGACCATGCTCAGGTCACTCAAGGGCATCACCTTCCCAACGTCTGAGTGCCACAAGATGCTTTTTGTAAATCACAGCATGTATTTGTATTTGTCAATGCAGAAGCATGTTTTTGTCCCTGAGTGGACATCGAGTGCACGTCCACATTAAAACAAAGCAGAGAAAAAGCTCCTTGGTGGCCCAGTAATAATGACTGTGTTGAAAAGGAGGTTTGCACCTAAGCTTTGATCAATAGAAGGGGGAAGGCGAAGGGCAGACCCCTTTATTTTCTGAAGGCAATCCCTTATTCTCTCCAGCTCTATGGGATACACTGGCAAATCAATAACCCCTATTCAATCACACACATTTATCTTCCTCCCTCAGTCTCCCTTCTTCCTCCATATTCTCTCGTGCTGCAGATGACTCATAACTCTGGTTATCGCTCCACATCAGCAACCCTAATACAATAACATCTGCCAAAGATTTTCTCGCAGGTGTTGCGGCCAGTGGTGGCTGCTGCGTTTGACGGTTTACTGAGCACTTTAAACATATTTTTAGCTGCACATTAAACGTTAATAACTTGCTAATGTGCTTTTTGTTTTTAATCACAGCGTGTTATTGACGGATTTCTCATATGTGGATCACAACTCCCAAACACCTGTCTAAGATACATTTTGAGTCAGCTGGTCATGGCAATTACGGATTTCACACAACTTATGGATAACAATTGCTTGAGAAAGTTTCTTGCAGTTTGGGTTATACCATGTGCCCCTTTCAGGTGGAAAGGTCAAAGACTGTCTTTTTGTAATTTTGAATAGTTTAGCATTTCACCCAAGGACACAGTTTGCCCTTACAAATTCATACAAAAACACTTTTTAGCAGTGCTTCACACTTGCCGTGGGCTGAGGATGTCTAAAGTTATTATGAGCTGCAGCACTTGTGGCAGTGTGCGGTTAGCATACCTGTCCTCTCTCATCCCTTCATCTCTAGGGAGGAAACACCAGAACAAAGCAGAAATAGCCTTCATTAGAGTCATAACCCGATTACAGCTTATCTCGCAGCAAAATATACACAAAAAATGCAATTAAATAAGCCATTTTCTCAAGAGAGCAAGCTAGAATTATGTCACATAAGGGAACCAGCGCTGTTAAGTGTTTAGGTCATTGGCTATTTGCCTTGTGTTCGCTCATTAATTAAATAGAGCAAAAAGATTCCTGAAGTAAAAACACTGCTAATTGTTTCCTCAGAGACAATGATTTTTAACAATAAACTACAAACATTTACAGACAGGCCTACTATTATGGCGGACCAATCCTGCAGAAATTAAAAATAAATGCATGAATGAATAGATAAATAAATGTAATAATAGGAAAATAAATAAAAGTATGAATGACTTGATAAACCAAAATAATTAACTAGTAATAAAATTTAATCATTAATTTATTTTAAAAACTTCTCAATTTATTATATTATTTATTCATTTTTATTCTTTAACTTTAATTTACTTGTTTCATTTATTTTAATTATATTTAAATTGATTTAAAGTATTATAATTCATTCATTTTTAAAATTTAATTATTTATATGCCCATTTTTTATATTTATTTATTCCCACATGTATTTATTTCCAGATTTATTTATTCATTTATTTTTTACTTTTCTGTGTGCAACATGGGGATGAGGGAGGTGGCCCTTGCGAAGCTCAGGTAAATATAAAATTAAATAAAGGTATAAATAAATATAAAAATAAATGAATGAATGCTTAAAAATAATTTCTGCAGATTTGGTCTTCCATATTATGGGCTGTGAGATTTTTAAATGATGACATACAGTATTATGTAGATTATGTAGTGATTTCAAAGTATTTTGTATTTATTTAATAATATAATAATTTTAATAATATTCTTAAAATAATTACAAATATTTTAAGGGCCAAAATTCCAGGGAAGAGTCACACTACTCTTGAAGAAAGATCCACCAAGCTGCTGTTAGCATGGGAATGAGAAGCAAGCCAAACTCTGACTCCCATGATGCATTGCGAATAACTCTATACTAGGAAAACAAACTTTAAATATAAATATATAATCAGTAATTATAATTATTGTTTTATTTTGTAATGTTAAATTTGATTACATTATTCACAATGCTTTATGGGATGTGTAGTTCATTCAACTAATGTGTAGTTCATTAGTTCATTGTAGTTCAAAACATATGGTGCATCCGAAATCGCATACTGAGCAAGTACCACATTTGAATTTGAACTACTTCACAACCCTCAAAAATGTATGTTCTATAAATGAATAAGCATAGTATAAATCAAATTTGGATGTCCTACATCTGCCATGTTGATATTGTCATGTGACCTACACTTCACAGCCATTCATAGATCCTCTCCTGTGGCCTCATGGGATAGTAAAGTGTCCACACTGCAGAATCTCACAGGAAGTGTTAGGTTATGTTGGTGCTTTTTCTCTACTGTTTTTCAAATGAATTCAGATACTCTTTTACAGTAGGGTAGCAGCAATATGGTACAATCTTCTAGATTCAAATAATTTTGAATGCATTTTTAATCTTGGAACTTTTTATTGAAATCCCCAGGGAGAAAATGAATGGCAAAAATACTTCGGCAACCAAGGTTGCTGAAAAAGTGGGCGGTTCCAGTTGTGCTTCATTCAGGCAAAGCCTTGCCCTTACTGTATATGAATTACATTCAGTCACATTCAGACTAACAAGCTCATGCTCTCACTCTGCTGCTAGTGCTAATGCTATTCAAACAACTTCCCTCCCTCCACACTATAAAAGACCAAAGTGCACAACAAAGATCAAAGGCATGCAATTAGATATGAGGAGAAATACTGTGTGCATATGGATATCAAACTGCATCTCTATACTGACTCCTTAAATGGCTTTAGCGTAGTTAGCTACTTTGTGTTTGTAGCTACATTCCTTTCAGTTGCTTGACAGTAGCCGTTTTACATTATGAGTAACTTATACCATTTCAAAGTAACATCTCCAGCACTAATAGTATGTAGTCCTGCAGAGACTAAACAGCACCATTGCTAGACTGCAGTAGCCTTTATTAGCCCAACCATGAGTGTCACCAGAACTCACGACTAATTATCTGCTGTCGAGTTCTCCAGGAGCGCTGTAACAACGAGCAGATGCGGAGCCGCTTTCTATAATGGCAACATATCGTCCCTGTCTAATTAACGAAAAAAATGGAAAATACAAGTTTTTAGTGATTTAATTAATGCTATCACACATATCATAATTGAGTGGTGCTGAGAGAAAGTGCATTCAAACAAAGGAAAAGTAGAAAAATATTGAAAAATGGAAATAAATGGAAAATAAAAGTTTTCAGGGATTTAATTAATACTATCAACAACTCCTTTAAAAAAACTGTTATCATACTGATAGAGGTGTTAATAAAAACAAGGGAAAAATGACAAATAGATGAAGACTAAAAATATTGGTAACAGTTTAGGGACCAATTCTTACTATTAACTAGTTGCTTATTAGCATGCATATTACTAGAATATTGACTGTTTATTAGTACTTATAAAGCACATATTAATACTAAATACCAATACTAAAATAATGGTGCTTGTTAAGGCAAGCATCCCTGTTACTTTTTTTCTTTTCATATTTAACGTAAGGTTAGTGACTCACATAACTCATTCCATACAGTTTGCTCTATGGACATGAATTATACCTGAAATTGAAGTGAAAAGAGATGTTCTATTATCAACACCTAGTAACCACCTAGAACACCATAGCAACTGCATGGCAAAATATTAAAATCACTTAGAGTTCCTTAGCAACCACACAGAACACCTTAGCAACTGCATAGTAACACTATAAAATAATAAAAATATAAAAACCTTAGCAAACACCAAGCAATGCCTAACAAGCACACAGAGTGCATTAGCAATATAGAATCCATCAAATAATATGTATAACAAGACACAGAGCCACAGAAGCAGGAGAATATGCTAAATTACTTTTCTTTTAAATTAAATGTTAGGAATGCATTTATATTTTTTTCCATTTTTCTAAAGAAGTCTCTTATGCTCACCAAGGCTGCATTTATTTGATCAAAAATACGGTACAATATTGCCAATAATTGCAATTTAAAATACCGGTTATCTTTTTTTATACATTTAAATAAATGTATTCCTGTGTCATTACTCCAGTCTTCAGTGTCACATGATCCTTTAGAAATCAATCTAACATGCTGATTTGGTTATTATCATTATTATCAATGTTGAAAACAATTCTTATATGCGTAATATTTTTGTTGAAACCATCATATGTTTTCAGGGTTCTTTGATGAATAGATAGTTCAAAAGAACAGCATTTATTTGAAACGGAAATCTTTTGTAACATAATAAATGTCTTTACTGTAATTTTTGGTCAGTTCAATGCATCTTTGCTGAATTAAAATAAATAAATAAAAAAGAACAGTATTTCTGTAAGTCTGTAAAAAACTACACAGACTGCAATGCATCTGGAAGCCGAAGTGCAAAAATGTGAAACAAATAATATACTTCCAAAAGCTATTGACTAAGAAACAGTTACAGAATACATAAGTCAGAGACTACTCAACAGTCTATTTTAGCCAGAAATCTCACTCTATATGCTTAAAAGCCATCTAAGATATAGAATCATATTCGCAGGAAACAGCATGTCACATGCTAAAATATTTATTCTTATTAACTTGTTTCTGTATTCAAATTATTTATTTGCACAAGACAGAAAAACAGTAGACAGAAAAAGATGAGCTGGTGGTATAAATACCCAGCAGGATTAGCCTTTGATAAGTCAACTGTTTTACTGTGAAATGAACAGAAGATTACAAAACAGAGCTCCAATATGGCTACAAAATCACTTCCTTCTCATTTATGTCACGACTAAATGTTTACTGAGAATCCTGAATATGATTTTACCCCAATAGACTGCCTAAATGTGTATTACAATGATTTCTGAAGGATCATGAGACAATAAAGACTGGAGTAATTCAGCCTTGCCATCACAAGGATTAATAGCATATTAAAATAATTTCACAATATCACAGTTTTTAATGTATTTTTGATCAAATAAATGCAGACTTTTCAAAAACAAAAAACCGACCCCAAACGGTAGTGTATGTAGACTAAAATTAAAAATAAAATAAGACCAAAACACTAAACAAAAATGTGAAAATAAATGAATGAATGAATAAAAAAAAAAAAAAAAAAAAAAAAAAAAAAAAATCTTACCGATCCCAAAGTTTTGAACGGTAGTGTATGTAAACTAAAATTAAAATAAAACCTAAAAAAGAAAAAATAGAAATAAAAATTCAAATAAAAAAAGTCAAAGCAACAACATCAAAGATAAAATAAGACTAAAATACTAAGGGTGCTTTCACTCCTGGCCCATTGTTTTGGAACCTGGCACGTTTCCCCCCTTAGCTCGGTTCGTTTGGGCATATGTGAACATAGCAATCACGCTCGGATCCGCGCCAAAACAATTGGTCCGAGACCGCCTGAACGAGGTGGTCTCGGCTCGACTGAAAACGATCTCGAGCGGTTCGGTTGTAGTGAGAAAGCAATCCGATCCAACGGACCAGGCTATATCACAATGTATGATGGGTAATTACGTAAGTTCCGTCAAAAGCATTAACTTTGTTATTTTGTTAATACCTCAAAATGAGCCTGTGAATGTCTGTGGGTGAGCACATCTTCGCCATTCAAAATCATAGCGCATTTTTTCATTTTATAATGCCGTCTTGTTGCACTTCTTCGTAGTAGGAGCGTTTTAAAAATGTTTTCCCGATGAATCCTGGACTCCTGCTCAAAATGACAAATGCATATTACGACAGCTACAAAAAAAACAACATCAATAAGCACGTGAAGCTGTTGTAATCCCATCCTGACGGATGACAGCCGTGAAAGCTAAGGGGAATCCCGGAAAATAAACTGTGGAACTTTGACCAATGAGAGAACAGTTTACTCGTGCGTGACTTGTATTAACAAATTTGGTCTGTTTAGACACTTTGCGTGTGAAAGCGAACCACACCAAGAATAAAAAGCAACATTGTAATAATTTTAATCCCTGTTTCGGAACAAAGCAATCGATCTACAGGTGTGAAAGCACCCTAAATTAAACCGTGAAGTAACAACATCAAAACTAAAATAAGACCAAAACACTAAACTATCTAACTAACTAAATAAATAAATCTTAAGATACATAATCAAATAAAAAAAGAAAAAATGGAGATGAAAGTAAACTGAAAAATAAAACAAATAACCTCACTATAAAACAAGCTGGATGATCAGTTAACTAGTTGTCCATCATGATCCATATGCTTCTATGTTGGATTTGAAATACTGAAACTTTCAGTACAACAGGAACTTGGTTAGTCTCTACATTGCTCTAAAACGGTAATCACTCTCTTGTACTGTAATATTAAATAGTCAATTTACTGATAGGACTAAATATAATTTCACGACAATACAAATGCAAGACTGTCAAACATTTCGCAAGAGGTCTCCAAAAACTGACACACACAACCCCTGAAAACCCCTTCAGCAGCTGCTCTTCCAGCTCAAATCTGATCGATATGTGTACATTTGCCAGGTACATTTACTGTGACTAAGAAAATGGTCCATGTAGACTCACCTGGGATCCTTCTGAATGCTGTCGATGGAGGGCGAGCGGGCCAGGTTGCCCTCGGGTGGCAGGGCAGGGCCAGACTTGCTGTAGGGAGACTCCACTGAAGAGCAGTACGGCAACGTGCGGTAAGTATCTGTGTAATTGGCACCCTGACCGGAGGCATAGCCGCCCCTGGGAAACGTCCCTGTGGCATTCTGACTTCCTGTTCGCTGCAAGGGTACGGAGTCAACACCGGGGGAGGACGGGGCTATGGCAGGAGAGTAGGGACAAAACAAGAAGTTCAGGACCTGCTCACAGAACTGGTTCACTAGGGCTAGGTACAGGAAAAATGAGAGGACAGTGAGAAGACAAGCAGACAAGACGTGATACAATGAAAGAATGACAAGGAGGGAGCAGAAAGGAGAGGAAGAGACGACAGCAATGAGAATGACAGCAAAAGCTCTTAACAGGTACATAATAGAGACAAAGCGAGTGTTACTAGTCAAAACCTTTCTTATCACATTTATAGACACATTTAATATTAAAACGTGGAAACAGAAGCCCATGTTGCAGATTTAAAAAAAAAAAAAAGAAGAGAAATAAAATGCATTTGTAAAGTTTTGGATGTGCAAAACTATATATTTTAACTAATTTGGCTAAACATTGCCAAAGCGACTTCTTAACTAATCACAATCAGCCATACAAATGTTTAATTTCGTTTAAAGGGATGCTTTTAATTATTTTTATAAATTTATTTTATAAATTATTACTTTTATTCAGACATTTATAAAGACAAACATTCTGTAGAATCTATAAAAAATGCTGAACTTTCTTTTAATTAGAGAATCCTTAAAGTATAAATAAAATAAATAAATAAAGGAGCACAGCTGTATTCAACATGGATAACAATAACGAATATTTCTTGAGCACCAAATCATATTAAAATGATTCATGTGACACTGAAGACTGGAGTATTGGCTGCTGAAAATTCAGCTTTGTCATCACAGGAATAGACTACATTAAAATAAAAATAAAATAACACCAACATTTTGAATGGTACTTTATGTAGACTAAAATGAAACTAAACCCTAAAAAACAAGGAAACAAGAAAACTAAATTAAAATAGAAAAGCAAAAAAATCTAAACTGAAATAAGACCTAAAAAATAAACTAAAACTAAAACGAAACCGAAATGAATAAATCAATGAAAAAAGAACCTCACTATATGACAAGCTGATTGCTGGATGATTAGTTATCAAGTTGTCCATTGTGACCCATATGCTGAAAATTTGAAATACAAATTCAATAAACTGCTTGATTAGTCTCTATAGTCCTCTAAAATGGTCTAAAACTTGTAATTAAATAATTCATCTCGATGCCTCGTGACTCACCGATTGACCAAGCTTATGTAAGCTCTAATTTTAGTTCTGACCATTTCAAAAAACTGTGAAAATGGAAAATGAATGTCTATGGCGAGACAGGATGGCATCAGATGAAGGTGACATCACAGGTCATATGACTCTCTCATTATCTTTATACAGGTGCAGCTGTATCTGATAACTCTAAGAGGCAGATCAATTTAATTGCACATTTGTTTGGTTTTTAACATATTGAGGGGACAGAGTGTATCCATTTCGCTCAATATGAGGGTAATGTGGCAGCCAGTGTCTGCTAGACAGTCACAGTGGAGTGGCTCATAAATCTGCAGTGCGAGACGATCAATGGCAGGGTTCAGAGTCTTTACCACAACACTGCCAGTGAAGCCGTAAAACAGGACTATTAGTCACCAAACACAAAGTGCAACCCTGGGAGAAAAGACTCAATGTATCTTCGGAGACCATCCATGACTCCTCAGCTTCCTTTGGAGAAAATGTAGCACTCGCTCAGTGCAGGCTAACGATAATTAGACAGAGTTTGAGATTAATGAAGACCGGTTGAAAAAGGAAAAAAAGAGGGAGAGAGCTAGAAACAGGGTGAGAGAGGACGGGGTGACTGATGTATTGAATTAAGCTTCCTGAGCCGGAATATATAATGAGAAGCTGACGGACATGGGAGAAGAAAAGTTCTCTGTTGCTTTCATTAATTGTTATTTCAGGTTTACTTTTAGTCTAAAATTAAAATGCTGGCATACAGTTATTTGTTTTTGTTTTTTTTTCAACAAGTTTTCAACTGATTCTTTCAAAACAAAGTAAAAAAATAAATAAATAATATTTAATAATATTACTTTATTTCACCTAGTTGTCAACTTGTCATTTATTTAGTTTAGCTTGCGGGTTCGAGTCTTGGGCCGGCAGGGATTGTAGGTGGGGGGAGTGAATGTCCAGCGCTCTCTCCACCCTCAATACCACGACTGAGGTGCCCTTGAGCAAGGCACCGAACCCCCAACTGCTCCCCGGGCGCCGCAGCATAAATGGCTGCCCACTGCTCCGGGTGTATGTTCACGGTGTGTGTGTGTTCACTGCTGTGTGTGTGCATGTTGGATGGGTTAAATGCAGAGCATGAATTCCGAGTATGGGTCACCATACTTGGCCGTATGTCACTTCACTTCACTTCACAATGATATTTAAATTACACTGAGCTAGACCTCATTAGCAACAACACTGTTCAATATAGCACACAATTACATTTATGAGGCATATTTTCATTTATTTATTTATTTCTATTCAAAAAGAAGCATAAATGTGGGTCTCTGGAAAAAAAAGTAGACCATTTGAACTGCACTTTATTATTTTATTTATTTATTTATTTTTCATAATGAGGAGGCAGAGTATCCATTTGGCTCAATCTAAGAGTGTGGGTGTTTTGGCTTTGGGTTTACTCAAACTCATTACTGGAATGTGAAGATTTCAAATAACTCACGGTCTCTAACTGGTTTAGCACTGAAGGCCCCTAGGGCTTGATTTACAACTGCATGCAAACACCTTTAGCAGGTGAAAATCTATCTGTATATCATTAATTACCGCGCAAAAAAGGGCTAATTAAATTTCAGTCTTTAATTAAAAGCAGAGTAACCGGCATTGACTATTTTGAATCTCACTCGATCACACATAGTAAGGTCACACACTGATTCAGTTAATGAATGAAAGATGATATATCATCAAATACTGCTGCAATTCTAACAAAAATGTCTTCTTGACACACTTCTCTAAACAGTAAGTATTCCGCTTATCACTGTATGTGTAAGTGCTGCTGCTCCTGGCCTCTGCGAAGACTTTATCATCATGAAGTGTTGCCACTCTGCCACAGCGGCGAAGCCTTGGGAAAATGACCTTTCGGTGACCTTCAGATTCCATTAGCTTATCTTATCAGAAATTATGCATCTTATGCGACCCCACACATCACTACATGGACAAGGGTGAGATAAAACGCACAAACGGACAAGGACGCACACAAACCCACAACACGCCAAAAGGTGGATAAAATCTTGGATAAAATCTCGACAACCGACACGTCTCGTATCTATTATTCGTCATTGCCGATCATAAACAATGCGAGAGCAAAAAGTAATAACTGGCAAATATGAGACTGCATATATTTTCTGTATAAAAATGATAGATGGACCCATAAACAACAAAGCAGGTGTTCATTAACTCACAGTAGGTTTTTCATCTTTTTTCATCTGTGAGAAATTTTAACGGTCAGTTCCAGTGTCGACTCAATATATTTCTCTACAACTTTATAATCTACTGCTGGTTAATTCCATCACCGTAGATCCTTTCCTCTATCATTAAGGGTAGGTGAAAATAAAACGGCACATTGGCTGGTAAATACATCTCTCTGGAGCCATACTGTGCGTTCACCGTCTTAGTGAAACACTGACAGTTTCTCTTATTCATTTTGTACAGAGGCTGTTAACGAGGGTAACTAGCCGATAATGTGCTTCAGTGAATCCTCCTATTACCTGACAACAGCGTTTGACGGTGTAATTCTTTAATTAACTCGCATACTAAGCCTTTTTGCTGTGTTCTGCTTCCTTTGACACCGTATACAGTCTTTTCTTAAGCCAGTTTGAAGGACACTTGTGAATAACTTTCCTCTCCTAATCTGCGCCTTCTCTCTCTGAACCGTATAAAGCAACATGAGAACCAATCATATATTTTTCTTTCTTTTTTTGCTCAGAATCATAATAATGTACAAAAGTTGGGGATCAGTATGATCTTTTTAAGAAACAAAACTTCTATAAATGTGCATTAAATTGATCAAAAGTGACGGTAAAATATTTATATAAATGCTGTTCTTTTGAACTTTCTAGTCATATACTGTATATCAGCACCCCAACGGTTTTCAACATTCAATATAAGAAATGAACACCAAACCAGCATATTAAAATGATTTCTAAATCATCATGTGACACTCAGGACTTTAGCAATGGCTGCTGAAACCTAGCTTGGTTTCTGGTTCTAATTCACCCTGAGGAACTTTTTAAATTTAAAAAAAAGCAAAATTGCTTATGTACCTCAGTGGATGTATATCAAGAGCTGGATGTACTTGTTTGCATTTTGTGGTTTCACTAGAACGGATAGCGGGCCGCTGCAGCTGTGCAACAGCGATAGATGGAAGTGTGTGTCTGTGTACATAAGAGAAGATTACCACTGCTACTTTCCACGCTCTGATAACAGCCACGAACCCTCAGCTTAAACATTAAAAATAACACACTCTAGTGTCGGATCACCACTCATTATAACACACACTAACACAGGGAAAAGTCTGGAGATGCTTCTTCTGTATTAGAGAAATGTAATGTTTCGTAAAGTGTAACACAATCTAAAATGGTGGGAACGGATAAATGACATTCACAAAAGACAAGATTAAACATAACAGCCTGATTCTGCATCGATTTATCGTCCCAACCCTAATGTTTAACAGACAAAGCAGTAGTGACCACTTAATAAAAACAGTTACTCACACTTGTGTGGTGCGACATTTCTGTCGAATTCAATATAGTCAGCATAGAATCGTCTTTTAGTTTCAATCTTTCTGAAAACCCTGCGTCGAATTGTGCCTTGTTTGTAAACGAATCAGCGGTAAAAAAAAAAAGGACTAAGTTCTTACTGACGTGGTCTGGCACTTCATTAAGAATAAAGTTTATCAAATCATGTGTATTGTTTGGTTTCTGCGTGGAGCTGCGTTTGCTGCTCTTGTTATTTAGCTACTACGTATGCAAATCGGTGGGCGGGGCTAAACAGGCAGGTGTTTAGCCACACTGTTACATCATAAAGTGAATTTTGGCAGACTGGTTTCAATATAAGCTGTTTTTAGACTAACGACAAAGTTTTGAGTTCTAGACGTTTTTATAGTGCAATGACTTCTTATATGTGACCCTGGACCACAAAACCAGTCATAAGGGTCAATTTTTCAAAACTGAGATTTATACATCATCTGAAAGCTGAAATAAATAAGCTTTCCATTGATGTACAGTTTGTTAGGATAGGACAATATTTGGCCGAGATACAACTATTTGAAAATTTGGAATCTGAGGGTGCAAAAACATCTAAATATTGAGAAACTGCCTTTAAAGTTGTCAAATTAAGTTCTTAGCAACGCATATTACTAATCAAAAATTAAGTTTTGATATATTTACAGTAGGAAATTTACAAAATATCTTCATGGAACATGATCTTTACTTAATGTCCTAATGATTTTTTGGCATAAAAGAAAAATCAATAATTTTGACCCATGCAATGTATTTTTGGCTATTGCTACAAATATACCCCAGCGACTTAAGACAGGCTTTGTGGTCCAGGATCACATATGTCAAATGATCAAGGGAATTTAGATTTCTCAGTTCATGACTTCTCTAAAACAAACCAATTCAAATAACCATGTAAAACGTTTTAAGACATTAAAAATGGACTTTTAGAACATTAAAACTTAATGGGAATGATAGGAAAATGTTCTTAGGACATATTTTTGCTAGTTTGAATAAAGCATAGCAAACTCATGCAGACACACAAAAACCCTCTCTGAGAACCTGTCTAGAAAATAACTTCCTTCAAAGCACTGCCACACAAAAGCAGATACACTAGTCAAATTCACTAAATGACTAATTGGTTGTCCTATAGTTAGGCATTTTCTATAGTGAAACCTCTATAGCTACCAAGTATGACATTTTTACACTGCAAAAGCAGTACAGAAACCACATCTGAAGTGGCATACAGTATAAACAATGAAAATGTGAATAGGCAGACGTGTTAATGTGCCACAAAGATGCAAACATATGAAACATGCACTGATTGTCATGACAACAGCATTTCATACCTCATACTGTATTTATAAAGCTGGTTATTTTACCAGATTTCAAACACTAAAAATAAGAAATGCATGAGAAATAAAACTAAAAAAGCCACAAGTGAAAGACCTTGACATTACTATGAATTTGTTTCTAAGTGCATTCTTCCAGCACTGAGGCTGAATATGAAATGTTCTCCTTCTACACTGTCTTTCAATCTTCTATCTGACATCTCATGAATCAAACACACACACACACACAGCCAATGTTTCTAATTTCCTCTTGTGGAAAGTCTTTGAATATTCTATAGATTTGATAATGGGCTGCTCTTTTAAATTACCTGACCTTTGCGATAGGAATCAGAGGATCCAGCATCTCCTTAGCGTTGGCATCAATAGATTCTGTGCTCTGGTACAGAGTAATGTGATCATAAACAAACTGCCCTTTATTCTTTAGCTTGACTGCTTCTCCTAGCAATTTTTTTTCTCTGCGTGATATTACACCCTGCCAAAGGTCACTCCCACTCAACAGAAACATATTAGAGGAATGATTAGCTGCCCTTGCTATGCTGGAAAAAAAGGTGTGCAATACAATAAAGGGCTACCAGCTTTACTGGGGGTATCTGAATGACTCTGTCTCGAATGGATCCATCTGTTTGCTCTGAAGAGAGAGCTTCAAATGCTGACATTAGGAAAATATCACCCTCTGAAAGCAATTCAACCGAGAATGCCGGTGAGATTGTGTTTATACTTGAGTGTAGTACATTAGATTTTCCAGTAAAGACATACATGTTATCCGGATGAAATTATTGTGTTCATGTTGTCGGTCTGAGCGGTTTAGATGCAAATGTGCATCTGCTAAGAAGCAGGAGCGCAACCTGATGGGGTGCTTTATTTCTCATTTTAAAGAGGATAGTTCCGGTCCTTGATGCAGATTCGTCAATACATGTGTTCCAGCTGTGTTAAAATGCATGACGTGGTAGCTATGATACAAATTACCTGTTCAGTTAGCTGCTGTGCACATAATAGAAGGCCATTCCAACATCAGAGTAAAAATAAAATAAAATAAAATGTGAGCATGCCTGTAACAAAAGTCACTGCATTACTACATAATAATAATATTATGTAGACATTTTTTAAAATAGAATAAATAATTGTGTGAGTGTGCATGTGTTTGCATATGTAATTACAGTATAAACACATGTATACTATAATGATAATAAAATATATACATAAAAACTAAAACTAAATATGTAGTTTTTTATCTTAGTTTCTTATCTTTATATACATTATCACTCAAAAATTTGAGGTCAGTAACATTTTTAAAAATAATTTTTACAGAACTTAGTACTTTTATTCTGCAAGGATGCATTAAATTAATCTAAAAAGGGGCAGTTAAGACTATAAAAAAACTTTAAAAAGCATACCATATGCTGTACTCATGTTATAAAAGACACATTACTACATAATAAAAATATTAAGGACACACTTTTAAAAAATAAATAAATTAGTAAGTAAATATATTGTAAATCAGTAAATCAATAGTCATTTTATGATAAATTATATATTTATATTTTTATGATTTTTTTTCTCCATTAAAATATATATTGTATAAAAATCTAAAATTCAAATACACACACACACACACATTTTTGGATTTGATGGCTAAAGGAAGTTGTGGTATATGCCACAGTGACAAGGTTGAAGACAGAGATGACTGAAAAACTGGTGAACAAAACTCAATATGAAAACCATATAATTTTTTGGGGGCGTTTTTACTTTTTTTCATGATAGGACAGTTGAGATATTACCGGAAGTGAGTGGGAGAGAGAGAGGAGGACGGGATCGGGAAAGATTCACGAGGCAAGATTCAAACTCGGGACACCCGAAGCACAACGGCTTGGACTCACTCATGCAACATCATGTTCCTCAGTGACTGATTTGATGATGTCTTATGTAGAGGTTGGCTTGTTAGGCTTCAGTTTCATTGGAACATGAATGATTCCCACTACACAAACAATAGATGACATGTCACTCAGACTCAAGTGTGTCTTAAAGCCCTTAACATATGGCTCAACAACAGCACAGGATCCACTGAGGTTGTAAATATCATCCGTGTTCCGCCTCACATCCTTGGAGCGAGGCTTCCAGACAGATACAAGGTGATGCTTCACGTGAATTAAGACAATGCCTCCGTGTCTCCCCGCCAGCACCTCAGCGTAAGTTATGAGTGCCATCCATCCTGTGTAGAGTGTTTATGTGTCTGCGTGTGTGTGCGTGTAATTGCTCATTAGCCATGCTTGAGAGGAGCAGAGGCCAGATTCACAGGATGGTATTAAACTGAGCTCACAACTGGTCCAAACTGTTACTGTTCCACTGATTTACAGACCCCACACAAAGACTGCATACAGTATGAGCTTTAGTGATCTCACAGTCTAATAGGCGACTGTGGTTAATTTCCCTTGCCAGTGCCTACAGTTATTCCCTTTTACGGTTTTAAGTTTATTGTATTGAAGTTTATGGTATTGATTGAATACATAAACGTAAACAATAATGTACATAAAATTAAATCCCAAAATAAAGAAAACATGTTCAAATATATATATATATACAAATATTATAATATTAAAATAATAAAATATTAGAGACAAAAGGACAAAACTTCTCATTAAAGAAAAACAAAATATGATATGTTAAAATGCATTGTAGTTTAATTGAATATAAAAATTAAACAATGCACAAAGTAAAATACAAAAATAAATATAAAATTCTATTATTATGCAATAATGCAATACAAATTAAGGTTAAAATGCAAAAAGTACAAACATGCATAAGCTAAAAAAGTTAGCATGTAATAAAATATTAAGGACACAACTTTTTATTAAAAATAATAATAAAATACAAAAAATAAAATATTTATTTTATAAAACCTAAAATTATTATTTGATTATTAAATTGATATATATATATATATTTATTTTTATTATATCCCGTTCCTAATTATTGATTAATATTGAAAAGATACTGAATATATTCCTACATTTAATATGTAGTGTTAAAATATCACTAAAGTTACATATTGTTGGGTTCTTTGCACTCTTAATTTGGGCAAATAGTTCAGTACTTTATTTACATGAACTATCACTATTCTGCCGTGCAAAGGCAAAAGACCGTAACTTCGATTTTTGCCGAAATTGAGTTATTGATATTTTTGGGACATTCAAGACATCCTTTATCATGTACATAAGTATCAATTAAGTCAATTATAAGTCAATTTCGTTGTTTTTCCGAGAAAATAATAGGTCGTCTCAACTGTAACTTTGAAAAGCCCCAGAAAGCTCTTTCGCTTTGTTTGGAACGTTCAAATTGAGTTACGGCATTCTGCCTTTGTTTAACCGCGCGTCAAAATTAAGTTATGGTGCCGGCTTGGAGTTATACGGTGTTCTGCCTTTTTTTTTTTTTTTGGAGTTTTACCGTTTTTGAATCCATTCAGCCGATCTCCGGTTCTGGCGGTAGCACTTTTAGCTTAGCTTAGCTTACTGTCCATTAAAGTCTGCCGCATATTAATTACGGTGTAGACAAACGAATTAGATCGCAATCTACCAAACAGCTCCATATAACAAAGCACTGTAAAGACTAGACACATTGGCAGCAATACATAATCGTGAATAACCTTTAAAGAAAAAGTTTTCCCTTTTTGTAATGCAGATTATTCACCAGGCTGTCACTTCTAGTTGGATGCGTGTGTCCTTGAATGCCGTTGCATGCAGCATAATCAATCATAAAATCAGTAGCCTAACAGTTTGCAATTAAATCCATATCCTACCTTTTCTTGTAACCCAATAAAATCAATCCATAGCGCTGAACGTCGTTGGAGATGTTTAATCCACACGCATTTCTGAGCATGCCTGCTTGCTGGTGTTCACATAAATCCACAAATCGTTCTTTTAGGTTAGGCTATTTCATTCAAGTAAATATAAGCAATTATGCTAATTTTTTACAGCACTGAGCATAGGAAAGAAATTGGTTGCAAAACGGTATCCACTTACATGTTTAACTTTTAGTCTGCTTGTTACGGTAAAAAAAATAAATAAAAATTAATACAGTCACATTAATATATGTAATAGCCAATATGAGATAGCCCATGATCAGTAGATTTTATACAGGTGTTACTATAACGATTTTGTAAATGGTGATCAGCTAACAAGTATTGATAATGTGGAAGTTACTGCCTTTTGCCTTAGTGTGACATCTCACTTTTTGCAGATAATGCAAAGGCAGAGTACATTAACTTCAAAATAGGGGTACAAATCAAGTTTGAGCTCACAATTTTTTAATGTAGATAATTTTCATTACTAAAACATCTAATTGCCAAATTTCCAGTGCCCTACCTATAATTAATTTGGCTGGACAAGTAAAAGACTTTAAAGTCATTTTTCTCAGTTTCACACTCTAGCGAGTTAAGGTCTTTTGCCTTTGTAGAGCAGTATTGATGACTTAAGGAATACCTGCTAGGTCTTATTAGTGCATATAACATTCTACAAAGATGTTACTCTCTAAATTTCATATTACAACTCAAGTTCTATTTTAATAAAATAAAGTAAAATGTTAATCACCTAGCTGCTTCCAAGACCAACCTGGATATTTATGGCTTATTTGATTTGTTAAGGAATGTTTGGACACTTTAAAAAAAACAAAAAAATGCTTGCAAATCAAAACATCAAAATCTACATACCTAGAAATTTAACAGAAAGAAAACTCCTATTTAATTCATAATTAATTACAAATTCAAATGGTAGTACAGTAAAAACTCATGAGCAGCTCCCATTGCTCTTGTGCATCTTGTAAGGGAAAAGAAAATCGAAAAAGAAGAAAAGTAGATATATTTTAGTTGCTTCATTTTATATAACAACTGGTACAGGCTGCTATATTCAGATATGAGTTAAACTGAGCCTCTCAATAGGGAATTTACTGCTGATCTCCACAAATTATATATAGTATGTGGGTATCGTGAGCAATTAATACACCCTGAAAGCTCAGCAAAAACACAATCCCCTGGTTTCACAGACAAGGTTTAAGACTAGTCCCAGACTAAAATGTAATTCTGAGCTGTTTAAACTGAAATAAACTTGCACTGACTGATCTTAAAACATATCAGTGCCTTTGTTTTGTCTCGAGATGCACACCAGTAATGTTTTTTCTAAGGCATGTTAATAAAAATTACTTAAATATCCTAATTGAACTATGGCCTAATCCTAGTTGAGTCTAAGCCCTGTCTGTGAAACCGGGCCAATGTTACATTTTATATAAAGCACAAGCACAAGTGTGAATGTGGCTCAGAACAACGAGGTCATCGGGCAGAACTCTGGGAACAGACTGTGTTTTCATGGTTTGATCAAGATGATTTTTGATGGTGCTCGACGAACGTATTGATTTTATAGCAATCATGCGAGTCGTATGATGGTAAGCGGCCTATAAGCACCCGGTGAACGGAAAAAGAGCTTCAATATCCAAAGAGCACATTCAACTTCGCTTCAAACCGCACTTCACAATGGCTGAAATACTCTTCCTTACTTTTCCACTTCAGCTTCAAGTATTGCTTTAGACTCTCGAACCGAGGTTTGCGTAACAACTAATGTAAAATCAAAGTTTCTTCCTCTTTTTTTTTTTTAGAGAACATCCAGCAGCTCTCATCAGGGTATTATGGCCCATTTTTGAACATATGACATATGACGCAGATGCAGGAAACAGACTTAATAGTTTAATGCAAAAATAGCCCCACTTTGTCACATTAGTCATTTGTATGATAAAATTCAGCCAAACGCACACTGTTTTAGTAGCTCGTCTCCTGTTCTGTGATAAAGCATGGTCAGTTATGGAGGGATGTGAGTAGGAAAGCTCCATCAGCATTTGATAGAGCACTTCCCACAAGCTCGGGTTAATTCTTTTGCTCGGTTCCAAAATTAGTCTTTTCAGCACATTCTGCTCTTCCAGTCGCTCTTACACAAAGCCTAATTAACTTTATGAAGTTTGAATTTCAGAGCTGGAAATGAACAAGAGATCCTGCAATGGTGCAGCAGCAGAATGAAAGGCCATGAGGAGCTTAATCACATTCACATTATCTGGAGCTTTGTGCAAGATCATATTTGATTCCGGGATAGGCAAACTTGTGATGAATAACGTACTTCAAAAGAATCAGCATTATGGGGAATCCATAATGGGCCAAACTAATAAAATATGATACTGTCATAAATTTTGAGCTTCTATATAGATAACGATTTTGAAAAATCCCACAAAAGCTGCCTCGGATCACATCTAATCTCAAATACAAAAATACAAACTTATGTTTTCCACAATGACAATGAAAGTGCAATGCAAGTGCAATGCAAGTGTATTTAACCGCAGCCGCAATCGAGCTTGAAAGCATATCTAAAGTAAAACACGGTGGGTGGAAGCACACACTGGTCAAGCAATGTGCACGTGTCTCACAGCGCAAATTCTGTGCAATGAAGCCCGTCGCGTCTCTAGCGCACACACGTGCCATATGCGGGAAAAAAACCAAGCTCAGAATCGATTCAGAATCGCTGAAGAGAGAATCGCGATGCATCGGAGAATCTATTTTTTTCTCCCACCCTAATATGTATATAAAAATTAGCGCGTTAACGCAGCCAATTAATTTTTTCAGTTTAACGCATTAAAATTATTTAACGCCGTTAACGCAGGGGCGGGGCCTAGGGTTGGCCAACCCATAACTGCTAATTCTGTCTCTTTTTTCTTAACAAGCAGTGCATTTATTCAGTAGCAGAACATCTTTACGAGAACATCAAACAGGAGACGTTTCAGATGCGTGCTTCAACTTCACTTCAGCGTCAGGCGCGTGTCAAATGAGCTCGGAAACCGTAGTGCTCTTAGCGCGTGCTCTTCAATTCATGCACTAAAGTGCCGGCGCGCGCATAGCCTGTATCATTTCATATCAAATCGCCAAAGAAACTACAAGCATGCAATGTCGTGATCAGTTAAGTCATGAAGTTACCAAAAAGGCGATTAAAGCTGCCATAAAACTGTGCATGCATGTAATATGTTATATATGAGTTACACTAAGAAAATGTCTCTGAAATGGTTTTCAGAACTGTCCTGGAGCATCCTAGCACTGTCTCCCTCATCTAACACACTCGATTCAACTCATTAGAAGACATCTCCATCTCCATGTCAGATCCTGGTCATGTTCAGTAGCGGCAACTCTTAAAGAAATAGAAGCCAAAACAACCTAATAACCAGCTACTCTGTCTGTTCATCAAGAACAAAATTAAAAAAGAGGAAATCAATAACATTAATAGTTTTAAGGATTCATCTGTATTTATTTTAGAATTTCATTTTTGATAACTTTATTAAATTTCTGCTGAGGGGCACAGGTAGATAAATATGACATTTATTATGATGGTTTTTTTTGAAGATTGTTTTAGGTTCACTTAAATTAGAAGTTATTTTTAAAGTCTAATAAATGTTAAAATTGATAGCTCTTAATTATAATGTAAAGTTGAATGGCTATAGTCAATGGATAAATATTAGGGGGAAACATTTTTATAGGGAAATGAGTATTAATTTGTATCAGTGATATTGGCCTTCAGTCATAAAACTAAAGATGGCATTAAACAAAAATTATAAATATACTGTCTTTATGTTGTTTGTACATTAATTTGAGGATGTGAAATTATTGCAATATAAAAGTATATTTAAAAACTTTAATGTTAGGTGGGATTAATCGCGATTAATTTCAGAAAAAAATATTAATTCGTTTTTTTTTTATCGATTGACAGCACTAATATATATATATATATATAAATAAATCTCACTGTCACGTCACACACATTTTTCTTCCACAAAAATATTACATATTATGCAGCACAACTATTTTAAACATTGATAATAATTGAAATCTTGAGCACCAAATCAGCATGTTAGAATGATTTCTGAAGGATCATGTAACACTAAAGACTAAAGTAATGGGTGATAAATTCAGCTTTGCAATTATAGGAATAAATTACATTTTAAAAGCTATTACATAAAACTTTAATTGAAATAATATTTCAAAATAGAACAGCTTTTATTGTATTTTTGATCAAATAAATGCAGCCTTGGTGATACATCTTAAATAAATGTATTGTAGAATAAAAATGTATAAATAAAATATATAATTTTTTTGTGAAATGACCTGTGTTCCTGTCAGTTTTTGTGAGATTCGCCCATAAAAGCCTTTCACCATGCTACTCCTCTCTGAGAACATTTCAATGATTTTTCTCCTTTTCTTTCATAAATATAAAATTTGAAAACTCAAATGGGCTTTTATGGCATTTTGTTGAAATGAGCCAGTGCTTTCCTTGCATGCACAGAAGACATCATGCGGGGCACTGCACCAAGAGACAGAACAGCTGCAGTGACTTCTCCCCCCAAAATTTTAAGACTAAAATTATTTCATAGGAGAAAACTGCCCAGCGGTTAAGACTGTAAATCGTTCTCTTTATCTCTCCTGCACTGAGTGACAGAGATGTAATAAGAGGAACACAGCTGCTACATGTTACACAGCGTATCTGTGATGGCTTCTAATGTCGTCATTAGCCCTGTACTTCATCTGTGGGTCTAATGAGCCACTTAGAGAGGGGATGCAACGCAACTGGGAGGAAGCGAACAGAGACGGCGAGAATAGTGAGGTCAATGCACTCAGATAGAGTGAGCAATGATGTGACATCAAACTCAAGATCGCATAGATCCGCATTAGCCACTTTTCATAAAACTAAGTCTCATTTTCAGGTACTTTATCGGGGAGCCGACCTTGATCTCATAAATCCCTACTTTGTTCTTGAGACTCTGTTAGGCATTGTGAGACTTTGTCAGGCGTCTCAATGTCAGTCTGAATGCTATCGTAGAGTTTCAGACACCTCAAGCCACAGCTGAAACCTGCTTGCTGGAAAATGGCTGTTTATTATCAGGGTGCGACTGCACTGCGCCAATTTTGTCTGACTTGATTTGATCATTTGCCAACTGTGCAATAGGAGAAAAGGGGAGACAGAAAGCAGCCAACAGGTTTTTATATTCATAAATATTTCTACAGCGCCTGCAGGGTGCTCTCATACCCTCTTTTTCCCTTCTTCCTTTAACTTACTCTCAATCTTTGGAATTTTATAAACTTTATCAATTTTTTTAACTTAAATTTACCACTGCCATAAAAAAATTAACTACCAGCAATGATGTCATACTTATATTGGAATAATGAATTGTGATTGGTCTTAACCAAACATTAAGTTTATTCATGGAATTTGAATTGTAATTAAGGGTCCATATCAATCAATGGAGTTTGAGACTCAAAGTATCTGTAAGTGGGGTGCAAGCAATAAATCAATTATTTAAATAAAAGTATTCAAGTTAATTATTATTACTACTAAATATTTATATTAGCAATACATAATATTAAATAAAATACTATAAAATAGTATATATTTTACATAATTACAAAGATGTGCTTCATGTGATCTGAATTGTAACTTGATGTTCTCAATCAATCAATCATTTAAATCTATCCATCCATCCATGTACCATGTAATTTTCAAACTATTACTTTACCTAAAAGTATAAAAATTTCATTATATCAAATAAATTAAATAAAAATATTAAATAGTTATTTAATATAGAGTATATATTTTACAAAAAAAAGTACGAATACATTAGAAAATATTATAAATTTCCTTTTAATGAATACATGTACATTTTAATTATTAATATTTATTATTATTATCATCATCATTTAAAAAAAATTATTTACTATTTGTATGAATAGTGAATCATGAATTATGAATGAATGTATCAATCAATCAATCAATCAATCAATCAATCAATCAATCAATCAATCAATCGGTCACTCGTGTCTTTCCTAGACTCTAAATTCTGAACTTTATGGAATATCTATAATGTCAACACATTCAGCCTCAAAGTAGATAAAATAACAAAGACTTTGCAAAATGCAACAGAAAGTCAATGTGCAGTTCAGGTGGCTATGCTAACAAACAGCCCTGGCAGAGATCAAACCTGCTCTGAAAAGCTATTTTAGTTTTATATAGTGTCAAGACATTCAAAGGCTTTAGGGGTCCTCATATTCTTACATGCATATTTTAACTAGTATACAGCCATTTCTGAGCCATTTTCACATATGAAAATGGTTGCATAGTGAGCCAGTACAACCGAGCTCTCCTGCTGATGATATAGAGCTTAATTAGTAACACAGACTAAAATGAAAATAATACAGCAGTAATGAGCACAAGTGCCACAACTCAACGCTGGAAACTTATACATTATGAATCTGAATTTTTAATAGAAGTGCTCAGGCAGGATTATATAATGTCTTAAATTCAGTTCCTTAAGAGTGTAAATAGCTTTAGTTGGAGTCATGTAGCAGACGGGCACTTTAGCTTCAGTCGACCTTTAGCTACAGACTGAAAACCACTGCAATGACACGGATTTATTTGCTTCATTTACCTGTTTAATTGTATTTTAGCTCTATTCAAAGGAAATAAGAGACAGAACTGCCCTTGTTCTGTTTTGTTTATCTAAGCAAGCCAATGCTCTCAATTTTTCCTTTTAAAGCACAGTAACATCTTGAGGGTGAGAAAATAAAAGGACTGTGATATGTGAGAGCTCAGAGCCGAGAAAGCCAGAAGAGACAGAGCATAATTTCAACAGTCTGCTGATGCTGCCGTACCATTAGGCAGAGGCAACAATTTTGAAAAGGAATAAAGTCCCTGAGGTACATTATAAGCTCCACTTCTCAAAGGTCACTGCAAGACTGCAGCGAGCGCAGGAAATTACCCAATTAAAACAGACCATATAGATTTTATCTGCACAACTAAGCCAGGTGAGAGTCGCACTGTAACACTTTTGCTCCAGAGCTGCCATGAGACCCTGTCATGCTGCATCCTTCCATCCTTCCACTCTCACACCGCATTCCCTTCACACTCATACTGTATATTCAATTCCTGATTCTGATTGGATCGCTGCCTTTCTAAGGTGTTGATTTTCAGCTCAACATCATTTCACACTCTCTGAAATCCAATCAAAATGACAATATCTGTAGTTTTTTCACAGAAAAAAAAAATAGTGTCAACGCTGCAATTGCAATTCAATCAATAGAACAATTTTGCTACTAAAAAGCTGCATTACTTAAAAATTTCAATTTGCAGAGATGCTACTGGTCGACACTGCTGAGACAACGTTGTTATGTAACTGAAAGGAGCTATGGTATGAACACTTCCACAGGTATCCAGACACCCTGGTTCTCCATAAGGGTTTTTACATTTTATATTATTATAATATTACAAATATAGTAGTCTTAATCAAAGTTGTCTTAAGACAAGAATGCATTTTGGTTTTAGGTTTTAGGACAACATTGATGAAAGGTTTTAGGACAACTTTGATGAAAGGTTTTGATCCACTTCAAATCTTGACTAGTGTATTTATGTACAGTATAAATATGTATAATATTTATAGATAATACACTATATATATATATATATATATATAAATAAATGAATAAATACCCAGTGATGGGCAATAGCGTCAATACAAGTAGTGACGCTAGTAGGTTAACTACATTTCTCAGTAGCGTGGAATCAAATAGCTTTTCAGTAGCGAAGCTCTATTTTTGATCAAGTAGAGCGGTAGTGTCAACAAAACTATAATGTTACATTTTCCAAAGCATTTCTGAAAGTCAAGCTCAAATCCGAAATATAATAACTAAGGATCACTGATCGACGCCACCGCCACTAAACCTCGTAACGCCATTGGCTCCTCAAACTGTCAGTCAAACCTCATTATTCCTCCCGCCTCTTTCATGAATGAAGTGCAGTGAGCAGTTCGGAGCTTTTCAGCTTGTTTGCTGTCTGAAGGTAAATAAAGAACTGTTGATTGAATAAGTACAGCGTTTTCTTTACTAAAGAAACACTATATTTATAAAAGCTAATTTTTTTTTGGTTTTAAGGAGCAGAGAAGAGTGTCATTTGTTGTTGAGTCACAGCGAAATAGCTTGTGCGAAGCACTGAATCATTTATAATATGATATTTTTAGCCAAATAACAGAAAAAAAAAACTGAGCGCCTTCATAGCGACGGAAAACTGTATAACCTGCAAGTGTTACCCTTTGTATAAATGTAGGCTATATGTATACAATAAAGCCACAATAAAACCTATTAATTGGTTAACAGTAAGTTTTCCTACTATATCCGATGACTAAATGTAATTACATTTGATGACAGTTTTTGGAAGTAAAAAAGACCAAGTGAAAAACTGTAAATTGACATTCCCATAATCCCCTCATGACACCTCACATTTCATGTTTTTTTTTATTAAATAACTTTTTTCTTAGTTTTTTTTAATCAGTTGTGTACATTAGGGTTTCATCTTACATCTAATATTTTAAAATTAATATATATATATATATATTTAGTGTGAATTTAATTTAAATCTGTAAATCCTAAAATATTTTACAGTTTTTACAGTGTACATAAGTAAAATGTATACTACAGTATATATAGTCTTTATATTATACTTTTTTGTAGAATATAGTTCATCTAATATAAAATTACAATTATTTACAAAAATATGAATGAATGAATGAATGAATGAATGAATGAATCAAAAAGAATCATATATCAATATGACTACTGGCACAGTCTTTGTAATTGAGCCATCAATCTCACACTCCTGAGCTGTATTTACACTACTACACTTTCTCAATGAGACGTGAGGGACTAAAAATAGCAGCAACAGAACACGATACCTGACTTAAAATCCAGATAAGATGAACAATGTGCTAATTGAAAAAGACTGCTGAGGTGTTTTATTGTGATATGGTAAGACAAGTAAAACCCTTTAAGTTAAAACACACACCCACACAAACACATATTGCGCGCTAACTCCGATTAATTTGAATGATTCACCACTCGGCTGTGAGCAAGAACCGTTTCCGATTTGGATAAATGCTCTCTAAGGATTTGGCTCTCTAGCAGAAATCCTGGAGGATGGTAACTTGGGGATTAACACACTTCAGCGCTCACGCACACAGAGAGTGTGGCTAAACTTTACCCGTGTTATTCCGGTAGGGTCCAGTGTGGCCTGGAGGGAGCGCTTCTCCCTGGCTCTGGCTCAAGCTTCTCATGGGGACTTTCTGGTAGACTCTGTCTTCATATATGGGATCGATGTGGTGCTCGGGGGATTGCAGGGGCCTCAGCTCGGGGCCCAGGTGAGTGTGTTGACTGCTGTACGAACCTCGAGATCCTGAAAGAATCAGAAAGAAACAGTTCCTGTTAGTGATGATAATTTTAAGTTGGAAGAAAAAATCTTGCAAACTAAGTCCCTTATGATTCAGAACAACAATACGGCAGTATAAGCACATCATTATGCTGATCCCATAATGCACATAAGCTGTTGGCTATCACACTAGATCTGCCAATCACAACATGTCCAAGGCATCAGAAAGCAAATAAGTCGATATTTCCTTCCTGATTTAGAGTGTATCTCCGGAAAACAACAAGGAGAGTATGAAGCTGATGTTTATGAACCTTTTGATCCACTGGAGAAAGACAAATGTGACTCAGCATTAAAGAAACACTCCACTTTTTTTGAAAATAGGCTCATTTTCCAAGTCCCCAAGAGTTAAACAGTTGAGTTTTACCATTTTCGAATCCATTCAGCCGATCTCCAGGTCTGATGGTAGCACTTTTAGCGTAGCTTAGCATAGATCATTGAATCTGATTAGACCGTTAGCCAATTAATATTTAAATTAAGCAAATAATATATTCATATACTTTATATTTTCTAAATTACATTTTAATAATAAATTCTAAAATATTTTTTTGTAATTATTATTTAAAAATTGGAATAAATATTTATATTAAACAAATGTAATACTTATTACTTATAATATACTTAATACATATACTTTATTACATTTATATGTACCCATAACTACATTTTACATATACTGTGTTAAATAAGTATTAAATAAGTATCCGATTATATATATATATATATATATATATATATATATATATATATATATATATATATATATATAGTATTAATATTAAACTGAATTTATATATAATATTAATTAAAATTCTTTTTTTAATTACAATTTTTAAAACCTTGATATAAGTATAGTATTAGTATATAAGTATTATTGCAATACAGTGATATAATAATAAAAACATAATATATTGATATATGATTGTATGGACACAGCCCTAGTAATCCTTCCCTTCTTGATCAAGAGTGCATGCTGGGATTTCCAGAGAGCATGAAGGAGAGCTTTAAGATGATGTTTATGAACCTTAGACACAGGAGGAAGGCAAACGCTAACTCAACATTCACTCACATACTCGCATTGATCCACACACTTTATATCCCAGCTTTGTGACGGCCTGCAGGGATCCCACATTTATCACAATCTTAGGGACTGGAGGTTTCTCTATATCTTGGCAGCTCGTCTCATTGGTTTTCACGGAATGACAGCAATGTACTACTCTAAACAGCCACGCAAACAATCAGCAGAACAGAGGCCGCTGGAGCTGAACACGCATATGCATGTTAATCTTCAAACTACTGCATTGTCTGATCTGCTCTGGTGCTCTGTTGCTTCACAGGACATAATTGTGCAAGGTTCTGAAAATAAGAAGCTGTAGATATGCAGGGTATTTTATGTAATCACCTTATCAGTGTCCGGCAGACAAACGCCCGTCTTCCCTAACCTGATTTCCTTAGTGCTGGAAGAGATCCATCGGGATAAATCCACAATCCATGAAACCTCTCTCTATCTCTCTCTGCTTTATCATCTGAGAAGCTATATTTTCTTCTGAGCAGGTAGGACAGATGAATGACAAGAGATTCAGAGAATAAGACATGAACTTTTGTAGATAACACCAACATTTGATGGGAAAGCAAGAGGTTTTTAAACTGGTGTCTGGGGACCCCAATGGGGCTGCAAGGGGGTGGGGTCTGTGGAAAAATGTAGGAAAGAGATTTTTTTCCCACAAAAAGTAAAAGGCATCTTAGAAAATCTGTCATATTTTCTATTTATCTATCTATCTATGTATTAGGGTTGGGCGATGTCTACAAAATTGGCATCGGACGATGTCTGCAGTGAAACATCGCGATGAACTATGACATCGGGGGGCGGAGGCGGGGGGTGGAGTTAGGGGGTGTGCCGAAGCGTAAAATCTGTATTCAGAACGGCAAGGAAAACAAATAACGATTGCCAACGGTTGCCTGTTACAGTACATAAAATTTCACTTACCACATAAAGAGTAAGGAGAGATGACCGAAGCTGGTTGCACACTGGACGAGAAGAGGAGCGTTGCGCCACATCTTTAAAATTCAAACACATTTTCTGTGAGCGTACGCCACACCGGCGGTGTCATTCGGCGTCTGTTCGCGCCGCCTAGCAATGATTCAAAACAATGTAAAGACATGGGGCGATGCGGCTGAGCTTCTCGTCCAGTGTGCGACCAGCTTGAGACGATGGCAAATGATTTGCAAATCCCGAGCACGACTGACAAACTATCTATCTATCTATCTATCTATCTATCTATCTATCTATCTATCTATCTATCTATCTATCTATCTATCTATCTATCTATCTATCTATCTATCTATCTATCTATCTATCTATCTATCTATCTATCTATCTATCTGTCTATTTTAAATATATATATATATATATACAGTATATATTTTTTTATTTACTTAAACACCAACATATTTTAAGTTATATATATATATATAAGTATATATAAAGTATAATACAATATGTTATAAGTATAATACAAAGTACATATTCTCCCCAGACAATGACTTTTTTTAGTTTTAATAGGAATGCTACAGAAATAAAAAAAAATATTTATATTTTCCAGAAAATATATTTTAATAATTTGTTTTGTTTTAGTACTGCAACAATTTAAAGGGCAATTATTTAATTTAGGAAACAAAATGTCTTTGTATTTTATACTTAATATAAATATTTTTGTCAAAGTATAAATTAGCTTTTTTCATGTGAAAAAAGCAGCCTTTATATTTTAGAAAGGGGGTCTCCAGATAATATTCTCCAAATTACATTTGAACAATTATGATTTTAGCACTGTGACAATTTAAAAGCCAATTATTTAATTTTGGGGAATTAACATTCATATTTTATACTTAATATTTTGTGAGAGTATGTCTTCACATTTAGAGGTCCTTGACATTATAGTGTGTGAAAGCTCTTGAGGTAGACAGAAGAATGAATAGCCACTCTGCTGAAAAGACTTCCAGCCAATTTCTATGCTGGTCCAGGGTGGTTTATGTTGGTTTGTTGCTGGTCTGCCTGGTAGACCAGAATATCTGTGCCGTTCGTTCTGGAGGAGCTGACTGAAAACAGAAGTCTTGTTGGTTAAGCTAGTGAAAAATCCTAGTGGGAACAGCAGCATCCAAAGCACAACATTTGCAGGTCTCTTCACTGAGAGACATGGGCAGCCTGAGAGACGGACAGATGGCTGACCGGGCATATAGAAAGACTGACAGATAAGCAGGAGAACAAGAAGAGACATGTAAGAACAAAGAGAAAACTGAGAGGGCAACAGATAGAAACACCTCGTCTCAGATGTTGCCAACAGGTCCAAGTGATTACAAGCGTCTGTGATAGCAGAAGGCAGCATGTCTCACTGCAAGAGAATCACAGCTTTTCAAAGGCAATTTCGTGGCTAAACTCTTTGTCCAGGTGGAGGATTTGGATTGACAGGTCAGGGGCTCCCGCGCAGACACCTATACAAACTAGCAAAAGCGTTCCCGTATCTTGTGAGGAGATGCGTGTAACCTCCGTTCGATCTGCCCTCACGCTCCCTACCCACCTAATGATGAAACATTACATCTAAAAGAGAAATCCACGAGCCTTTGATACAGCTGGCTGAATAAATAGGTTTGTACATCTGGTACACATTTGGAACAACTTAGACAAGCACTCTGAAGCACCTCTTCAGCGTCTAATCACAGGCGAAGTGTTAATAGCGCTTCAGGCATCTGAACATTGGCTGTGCATCGTGTTCTCTGTTTGCTGCCATTAAAGCATGAGGATGATACATCAAGTTTTGGATCTAATGTACCACCTAGTTTAGCGCTCAGACTAAACCTGTCAATTAATCTCTTATAAAAATCGATAGTTTCTGCTCTAAAATCTGATTAGATGGAAGCAGTTTTAAAATTCAATACACCTGGAGATGACCGCACATCAGTTAAATTGTGTTAATATGTCAGGTTGCTACTATACATTGACTGACAACTTCTGTATAGGAGTTCTTTATTTATTTTGTTCTTTCCCAATAATGTTGATGATAATACATTTAAAAATAAATATAATAGAAATATAATCTATTAATTTGCTAATGAATAAATGGTAATTAATAAATTATTTAACAACATCATCAATAATAGCTATGTTTTTGTTAATTTATTTAAATACAGTTTATTAATTATTAGAATAATATATATGTATATTTAATTAACAATTTGTATTATTGTAACATTATCTCAATTTCATTACAATCAGATTTTGTTTTGTCGAAAGTAATTAATATTTTTATTCAGCAAAGACATTTAATTGATCAAGTGATGAAAACAATTATTTACAACATTAAAACAATTATAATGTTGTGTTTGTGTGTGTGTGTGTGTGTGTGTGTGTGTGTGTGTGTATGTTTGTATGTATGTACAGTCATGGCCAAAAATATCAGCACCCTTGCAATTCAGTCAGAAAATGCAAACCTTCTCTCAGAAAATTGTTGCAGTTACAAATGTTTTGGTACTCTCATGTTTATTTTTTTGTATTTTTTTTTTTTTTTTGCATTGGAACAACACAAAAAAACAGAAGAAAAGTCAAATTCCACACATAACCGAAAAAATTCACTGGACAAAATTATTGGCAAACTTAACTTAATATTTGGTAGCACTCCCCTTTGGAAAAAAATAACTGAAATCAATAAATTTCTTACACCTCTCTACTGGAATTTTGGAACACTCTTCTTTTGCAAACTGCTCCAGGTCATTCAGATTTGAAGGATGCCTTCTCCCAAATGCGGTTTTGAGATCTCTCCACAGGTGCTCTATGGGATTCAGATCTGGACTCATTGCTGGTCATTTCAGAACTCTCCAGTGCTTTGTTTGTAACCACTTCTGAGTGCTTTTTGAAGTGTGTTGCGGGTCATTCTGCTGGAAGACCCATGATGCAGCTTTTTGACACTGGGAACTGTAAACAGTGCCATGATGTCCTTTACCAAAAAGCTCTACTTTTGTCTCATCTGTCCACAGTACGTTCTCCCAGAAGGATTGTGGTTTTGTCACACAAGTTTCGGCAAACTCCAGTCTTGCTTTTTTATGCCTTTGTGTCAGCAGTGGTGTCCTCCTGGGTCTCCTACCATAGCATCCCTATTCATTCAGATGGCGACGGATAGTGTGAGCTGACATTGTTGTACCCTGTGTCTGCAGATCAGCTTGAATTTGTTTGGAAGTTAATCAGGGTGCTTTATCCACCATTCGATCACACCTTCGTTGTAATTTTTCATTCATTTTGCTCTCCCGTCCACGTCCAGGGAGGTTAGCTACAGTGCCATGGGCTGTAAACCTCTTGATGATATTGCACACAGTGGACACAGGAACATTACGATCTCTGGAGATGGACTTGTAGCCTTAAGATTGTCCATGTTTTTCCACAATTGTTTTCTCTCAAATCCACAGACAACTCTTTACACTTCTTTCTTTTCTCCATGCTCAGTGTGGCACACAACAAAAAGGCTGAGTCAACTTTTCTCCATTTTAACTGGTTGCAAGTGTGATTATTATATTGCCCACACAGTAATAATAGCACAGTAACAAGATCGGCAGATTAAGACATTAACTTGTAAGCACAAAACACAAGATACTTCTCTTTTCAATATAAATAAGATTTTATTTATATAAACCTAAGACATAAACTAATCTAACACATGAACACAAGCATTCACACATTTACACGCTGCAGAAAGAAAGTGAGGAAAGGATGAGTTTAAGAGAATGAAAATGTGAAATCCCAAGTTTACAGCAATATGTTCAATTGCATAGACCTGAACACCCATCAATCACTTATTTAACCCTCGCTTTGAGTTTCTCAATGAGGCTAAAATTTATATTAACTGCACCGATTCAGTTAGAACCTGAAGGTACTTGCTTGCTTTGCTAAGGGAATCCCTTTTGTCGTTGTCATTGCAGGAAAGGGGGTTCCCCGAAGTTGCTGATTGGTTGAGAGTTCAGTAGTTGTTGAAGTGACGTCTTGGGAAGCCAATGGAGTTGTGGCTGGTAGAAGTTTTGAGGCGGTCTCAGACTCCAGTTGAACTTGGAGACGAGGCGTGGCGGCAAAACTTAACCGAGTACACGAAGCTCACAACGGAAAATAAAATAAATTGAAGGAGACTAGGTGGGTTTTCTTCTCATTGTGGTAGCAGCTGGCACGTGGGCCAGAGCACGCTCAAAGAACAGCGTCAAAACGCGGTGGCAAAAGAGAAGAAGAGGAGAGAGAAGAGCGCTAAGAGGACCAAGGGAAAGTTTGATGGTGTCCTGAGTTTTTAAACTCGGCTTCTGGACACATCCCATCTGGTGTCTTGACCAAATAGATACTGTCCTGGCTCGGGGTGTTGCTCTGTTCCTCCACCCAATCAATAAATCAACATGTTATCTGATCAGTCACGTGTCCGAACTTTACAGGCTCTTGCAAAGTATACTTTTGAATGTGATTTCTATAACCAGAATATAATACATCTGACAAAGAATCAATTGGAAGAAACATTTAAAGCATGATTTTTCAAACTCATACATACCAAACACGCATATGAATCCTTCAGCTATTCAATAATGATTAAAAAGACGTACATAATATTTGATTAAAACATGATAGTCTAATGTGTGGGTTACAAACATAATATGGAGTTCTGCATGGAAATGTCCTTTTAGGATGATTTTAGGTGCATATGAAAAAGAAAGTCTCTGTGTAGTTCTATGGAGAACGAAGACATGTTCTTTAGACAAAGGAATTTCGGTTTGGTCTGTCTTCTATATGGGGGAAAAGTCAGTCTAAAGAAGCTCATGACTTCCAGCGTGGAACCCATGTGATGTCCATCTCTTTGACCATCAGTCTTGATTACTTGCCCCAAATTTGACGGTCTCCTTCCTGAATTGGAATTATCAATAAGTGTTCTTTTGTCTCAATGTTGCAAGCTGTTTTGTGAAGGAGTTGGTTAGTTCGCTTGCTTCAGACTAGTTGGAGCTAGGAATCTGATTTACGACGTCCTGTTACAGCTTTGAGGCCCCTCTGGAATTTCAGCTTCTCATGTTTTGATGTTCTGATCAAGTCTTAACTTTGTCTGATTCGGTCTCTGATATCCTACAATGT